>NW_015386500.1:892621-894056 GCF_001527695.2 Protobothrops mucrosquamatus | reverse complement strand
TTGAAGCCATTCTGCCAAATTATTTTTCTTTTCTTTTCTTTTAAAAGTCACAGCAAATATAAACTTAAAAAACTTGATTTTAAATTGAAAAAAAATTAAAATCCATTAAAATCCACACCCGGAAAGAAAGTGAAAGTTTTCCTTTTGTTAAGAAGAAAGGAATGCTTCCGCGGCCATTTTCTTATCACTTTCACTTATAGCAAGCAAAAAATCCCAATAAATCTTCGAGTTAAAGTCACTTTTTAACTAAAATAAAGATCCCCTGTCAGATTCCGTCTGTTTCAAAAGTTACTCACAAGCAGCTACAATGTAACAGCAGTGGCGGCGATGTCTGGCTTCGCTCTGAGGAACGAAAGCACACCAAGCTGCGGAGAAGAGGCTAGGACTCCGGGGGAATTCTCACCTAAACCCCCCCAGGAACGCTCCTGGGGGGATTAGGGAACTCAACCCCTATCCCAGCCTAGTTTGATCAATTATTGTTATGTAACAGTTGTATTCTCCATTGTAACTATCTTCTGAATATGAAACCTCCTAACATCCTAATTTTGTGAGTAAATCAAATGGTATATACCAAGACATTTAATGAAATGTTCTGTATTTGCCCTTGCTATAATGCTTCACTATCCGGAATTCACTTACCTTCTAAAAGCAGTTGTGTTAATTTGAAACATATTCTAACTATATTCTAAATATTGAAACTATTTGTATCACACTTCTTCCTCTGTTAAAAAGCAGTCATATAAACATAATTTCTCATTCTTTTCAAAAGAGATGTAACGATAAGGCAAAAGATTACTGTAGGTAAATCTTCTGGTTTAATATTTTGATCATAAAATCTTTTTAAGTATTCTCTTTTTGTATAATTGGCTTGAATTGCTATATATTTGCTTGATGATGTAAAATACTTTGCTCTCTAAAGTAAAATAGGAATCAGTTCCTCATAATGACTTATGCTGAAAGACTTGCCATTTGGATGGACACAATTAAAAATTATGACTAGATAATCATTGTCTACATCCTGGGGATTTTCCAAATTCCTGTCATTTCCAGATCATAGATATGAAAAAATAAATCCCTTCTTAATCATTATATTCATTTGATATTTTTGGAAGTCGTGTTTTTGATTTTTGCCAAAATGAAAGCATCATATCCAAAACAAGTAATTTTCTTGCCATGAATTTATTCCATAACACTAAACATTACAAGCAAATCTGCCTAGGAATTGTCATTTTGTTGAAGAAAAATCAAATTATGAAATGTACTGATAATGCTTTTCAAACAATGCTGTTGGAATTTAAATAGTACCAAATTTTGTACAGAACAGTGTAGATTTCATACTTGAACATTGGGCACTATTTAACAAAATGAAATTCAATGGTGAAAAAAGTACGGTTCTACATTTAGGCAAGAAAAACCAAATGTACAGGTATAGTAT
>NW_015386500.1:885121-890121 GCF_001527695.2 Protobothrops mucrosquamatus | reverse complement strand
AAGTTAGACTTCTTTTTATAGTGTATTTTTAATAGATTAATGTGTTCATGAAAAAAAAAACCTGAAATGGGTATTGCAGTTTCAATAGCGAACTTGTGGTTTACAATAATTTCATTGAAAAAAAGACAGGTTTACAAATGACACTGTACTAATATCAAATACTAAAATGAGTAAATGATACCATGCATGTTTAAAAAGGAATTGAAATAAATCATATATCTCTATATGCAGAGTAAGAGATTGATTTACACAAACATACATGCGCACACGCGCGTACACACACACACACACACACACACACACACACACACATTTCCCACAAAGATGATGCAAACTCAAACATTCACTGGATTTCCTTACCCATACATATGAAATTCACCTGAAAAACATGTGAGCAAGAAGCGGAAAGAAAGCAATCTCAAAGAACAGGAGAAATGTAAACAAAACTATGTATACCAATTCTTTAAATATGAGCCAGCAGTGTGCTGAAGCTGCCAAAAAAGCCAACACAGTGCTAGGCTGCATTAACAGAGGGATAGAATCAAGATCACGCGAAGTATTAATACCACTCTACAATGCCTTGGTAAGGCCACACTTGGAATACTGCATCAGTTTTGGTCACCACGATGTAAAAAAGATGCTGAGACTCTAGAAAGAGTACAGAGAAGAGCAACAAAGATGATTAGATGACTGGAGGTTAAAAGATATAAGGAACGGTTGCTGGAATTGGGTATGTCTAGTTTAATGAAGAGAAGGACAAGGGGGGACAGGATAGCAGTGTTCCAATATCTCAGGGGCTGCCACAGAGAAGAGGGAGTCAAGCTATTTTCCAAAGCGCCTGTAGGCAGGACAAGAAGCAACGGATGGAAACTAATCAAGGAGAGAAGCAACCTAGAACTAAGGAGAAACTTCCTGACAGTTAGAACAATTAACCAGTGGAACAACCTGCCTCCAGAAGCGGTGAATGCTCCAACACTGGAAGTTTTTGAGAAGAAACTGGACAGCCATTTGTCCGAAATGGTATAGGGTTTCCTGCCTGAGCAGGGGATTGGACTTGATGACCTCCAAGGTCCCTTCCAACTTTTTATTATTACTATTATTATTATTATTATTATTATTATTATTATTATTATTATTATTATTATTATTATTATTATTATTATTATTATTTTAGTTTTAAAAGGCATCAAGATGTCAAGAGAGGGTATTAAGCATCAGCCCCCTTAAATTTATCACAACTATTGTAGCTAGCTATTTTACAAAAAGGGAGAAAAAACAAATTAAGACAGTGAAAGTATAGAAGAACTGAAAAACAAAATTTCAGCAATACATATGTATGCCAACTATTCACAAAAGTAATTGTTTTTGCTGAGAAAGCAGGACAGATACTTAGAATTACTTGGAAAGTAACAGGAGGAACTAACTTTGGGCCATGAATTGGGGTAATCCTATAGGTCTCTTACATTCTTAAGGAAAATATTTATATTAAAATTAGATTAAAATTTTAAATTATAAATTAAAATATTTATATTAAAATATTTGGTCTTATTTAGCTACATTTATTATTTACTTAATTATTTATAATTAAAATTTCTAAGGCTGTCCACTCATTAACTACTCTTAATAAGAAATAAGAATTGTGAAAGGAAATAAAAATTCACATGTAAAGATTCATTTCGCAATGAAATAATCAAGCACTCAGCAGAAAATATTCCCCCAAACAGATAGCAAGTTCTTAAATAGCTTGCTATTTACTTTAGTTTGGTCTGTCTTTAGACTGAAAACAACATATGCTTATAATATTCTGGTGCTTAAAAATGAAAGCCACTGGCTGAATAATGATATATAACCATTTTAAAAGAGGCATCTAAAATAAATTTTATCTTTTAGAAAAACTGATGAAAATTTGATGATACTAAAGCCAGCAAAACTCTAATGGTGTTTACTATATTAAATAATTGAGAGGACAGAAAACAAGTAAATTGTTTAGGTAATTAGCCATAAAAAAATAGGAATCAAGTCAACAACTGAACTGCCACATCTTTCTCATTTCTTTTGTGCACTGAATCTTCTTTTGTACGCTTGAATTTTTAGATATAGGGAGTCCTCAACTTATGACTTACCTGGAAAAAGGGAGTTAGAACCTGGTCCCAAAGTTCCAATGGTCACACACACAAACCCCTCCAGCACTTCAGGCACCCAGCAACATGGCCACACTTACAATGGTTTGCCATTACTTCTGGTTTTGGGCAAAACTGTACTATGACGAGCAATAGGTTTGCTTAATGACTGCAGCATTGGCTTGATAACTGTGGCATTTGTTTAATGACCGCTCCTAAAAAGATTGTAAAAATCGGGTCTGTCATGACAATCACCACAATGGGCAAGGTTCCATTACAGTCTTATGTCGAGCATCACCTCCATGGATTCCCCAGGAACTAGCCACTTTATAAACATTTCATTCCTAAAACAAAAATTAGCAACATCTCTATTTATTACTTCCTGTAACTAACATTTTCAACTATTATTAATTTTTTAAAAAGAACACATTAATAATTAGTACAAAATAAATTTGGAAGCCAAATTACTTAACAGTCACTATCTCCAGATTAATGTAGATAGCTCAAGACTGCAGTTCTGTCAGGTGGGAGGACTTGCTACTGGATGGTATTTTATTTACATGCCAGCAAAGTTAATGCTTTTCATTTTAGATAAGAAACAAGTTACTGATTCAGATGATGTTGTTAAAAACTCAGCATGTGTTAAACTTTCCTTTAATAATCCCTTATGCATACATGACTTGCGTTGCAACAAATCGGGTGCCTAGATGTAATATACCTGGAAGATTAGAATCCCTCTCTATACTGTCTAACAGTATCCACTAAATACTAATCCTCTAGAAGGACCTACTGCACTGCTAATAAGGCTGCCCTGGCATAATCTGTGGTCATTTGAATAACGAATGCCTTCCGATTATCTCCTTTATGCACACTTAATACACTTTAAGGAAGCCATTTGTTATTGTTTTTCTTTCATGCAGACAATATACAGAAAGATGTTGGAGGTTTTTGTTTATTTTTATAAAGGCAATGCCACTCACTATCAGATATCCTTGTGATTATTTTTCCACTTCATAATGAATAGAGAACCACTTATATATAATATCTGCAAACAAATTTAGTCACTTTTCCCTAGGGGATATCCACTGAGTTTTCTGAAGCCTGATTAACAAGTGTCTTGAGACTGTTGATCCCAGGGCTATCAGCCTCGGGTTATTCCCTTCTTTAATTGCCATTCAAGGCTAATTTAATGACACTAGTAGATCTCCCTGCTCTTTCCACCTTCCCACAAGTTCACCATGCAGTAAGAACAGCCACTCCTTCCATGAAACTTCATTTTGATTTCAACATTATATAACATCATTTTATATTGCAAGCTGCCCAGAATCGCTGAATCAGTGATATGGGCAGCATAGAAATTTAATAAATAAATTAATTCTTGACTTAGAAAAAAAACATTTAAAATTATAAAAATACGGGGAATAGGAAGGTAGGTTCTTAGGAATTTTTCATGCTGATGCTATGCCAATAAATTCTGTAATATGATTTCTAACATGTTACTTATTTTGAGGAGAATACTCAAAAAGGCAAAAATGTTAATTCATCATCATGAGCCTCTGTCTAGGATGCATAGATGTAAAAATCTGTTAATGATTTAAATTATATATTCCCTCTCCACAGATAATCAATTCAGTGGTTGTTTGAAAGAGTAGAGAATATCATCAAAATACTGGCTACATTTTATAATATATCTAAATAACTATTTTCCCAGCATGTTATTGAATATTTTGAAAATGAATATAATAAATATATATGAGTGCTCTTTTAAGAATCTAGCTTTTTATTTCAAAGCTAAGAAATAATACTAAATTCTAAGTATCTGTCATGTAGTAAAGCAGTACCATTTACCCTCATGGCACATTAGAACTGTTTTCACCTAGTCATAAAATGACTCAAGACATAAGCTTAAAGATACATCATTCCCACACAACGATCGCCTTGCGAACGAATACTTCTAGGCATACAGTATAATTGATGTTTCGGCCTTGTTCATAGGTATTTGTGCTGCAAGCAACATGAATCAATTGCCAAAAGCCTTTTTGGTTTCCCTTACTTAAAGCACAATAGGATTCTTGTAATGGACTGGTACAGTGGTGGCGAACCTATGCACGGGTGCCAGAGGCGGCACTCAGAGCCCTTTATGTGGGCACACGCGCCATCACCCCAGTCCTAGGCCTTCAGCTGGGTTTTATAAAACCTTTTCACTTTAGGTCTCCGCCACTGTGTGCAAAAAAAAAAAAAAGGTTCAATCAATCAGTCAATTTCAACTTCTTGCGGGAAAAAAAATTCTTGCAAAGTTGGAATTGATTGATTGAACTTTTTAGTCCCACCCAGTCTGCCGTTACCACCACAGCCACACCCACCCAATGGGCCATGCCCAGCCAATGGGCCACACCCACACGGCACCCGACGATGCATAAGTGGGTTTGGGGTTGCAGTTTGGGCACTCGGTCTCTAAAAGGTTCGCCATCACTGGACTAGTATATAAAAACTTGGTGACCTGATTAAAAGTCTCTCTCACACACATACCCTTCAACCTCCGACCTCGCTCCCTGGCTCTCGGCCCTGGAGGGTCCAGCTCTGGCCCCGTTTTGCCTCGGAAGATCTTGGAAGATCTCGGCCTGGACCTGGTCTTTGGCCGTCGGTGGCTCCGGTGTGGCCTGGATTCGGGCGGCCGGGCAGTGGAGACCCAGGCCCCGACCTGTTTTCGACCCGTCTCTGGCCCGTTTTCGATCTGGGCCTGGTGCATCCGGCAGTAGCTGGGAGGATCCGGACAGCCTGGCAGTGGAGGCCTGGGCCTTGGCCCTGCTTTCCCCCGGCCTCGCTCCCAGGCTTTTGGCCCTGGAGGGTCCAGCTCTGGTCCTGTCCCGGCTTGGAAGA
>NW_015386500.1:883798-884920 GCF_001527695.2 Protobothrops mucrosquamatus | reverse complement strand
GCCCTGGAGGGTCCAGCTCTGGTCCTGTCCCGGCTTGGAAGATCTCGGCTTGGACTTGGTCTTTGGCCGTCGGATGGAGGACGAGTGTGATCTGGAGACCTGGAGGCTGGATGCTGGATGTTGGACTTGGGTGGGCTTTGACCTGGCTCACCAATTTTACCATCTTACCAACTCCATGAGGATTGTTTCCACCCCCCCCTCACCCCTTTTTTGGTTTTTCACAGCCGGACTTGTTCCTACCGAATGATCCACAGGACGGTTCTGCTGGCTCTGCGCGACTCCCCCGCCGCGCAGACCTGGCCCAGTACACTCTCAAGGGCCCACCTTGATGAAGGTGGATAATTTCCCTGGCTGCAAATCATGACTTTGGTTAATCAAAAACTCCTTCTAACAGTGTTCCAGATTAGCACATAAACTAGGTGAAGGACATAACCCTGCCCTATTTCACAATTAAAACTGTGATATTTTCATTGTAGTAGGAAAGAATCATGTCAGTTAAGAAGGAGCTGTAATTAAATTAATATTATTTTTATAGTTCCCATCATATATTTCTTCACCTAAACCCCCATCTTTAAACTATACAGAAATCAATTATCTCAACAAACCAATAGAAGGACTATAAAATGATGTGAACACCACTCTAAGAATTCAAGCATGAGGCCATTTTCTTCCCCCTCCCCTTTCCACATATTAAGTAGTTTATTCTAAATTATACCTTAATTATCAATCATTAGGGGACAAAGTCAGCCAAACTTCTATGTAGCTAATCAATTTACGTGACTGATCTGCCTAAATTCAATTATTTTTTTGAATGATAAAATGCTAATGAAGAACAATTCAGGATTGTCTACAAATGTTTTCAAATGACAAATGTTTTTTCTGATTTACCCTGTCCTGACAGATACAGAGTTAAACGTGGACCACCAAGACTGAAAATACTACTTGAAGATCAGGGATGTTAGCAACCTGAAGAGGGTGATGGGCACTGGTGTCTACAGGTTATGAAATTGAGTTGATGCGATGTCATTTTGGTTCTACTGCAGCCTAGTTATCTGTTGCGAAGACTTCATGTGTGATTAGTCAATTTGAAGAAGACAGCAAACCTTATCAGGCACACGTTGT
>NW_015386500.1:827333-881371 GCF_001527695.2 Protobothrops mucrosquamatus | reverse complement strand
TAATAATAATAATAATAATAATAATAATGATATAACTTTTTTTGGTTCTGATTCAAATAATTTAGCAAGAAAATTTCCAAGAGAATTATTCATATTTGATTGTGCTGTTATGTTATGCCTTAGCCATGAAATAGTAAAGGGAGGGGCATCTTATGTGGTCCAATAATAACTAGTTATATTCCTCCACATTTTCCATTAGAAGATTACATAAAGTTTCAGGTGATGCATGAACATTACAAAAAGGAAGACCTCTTAAATCAGTGGTTCTCAACCTTTTTAATGCCGCGACCCCAACCGGTCGTAAGTCGAGGACTAAACCGGTCGTAAGTCGAGGACTAAACCGGTCATAAGTCGAGGACTAAACTGGTCGTAAGTCGAGGACTACCCAACCCGTCGTAAGTCGAGGACTTTCCCTGCCCGGGAGTGCCACGCATGCGTGGTTCCGCCCCCTGCGCCGGCCCGAGGCGTAGCTGGCAAGCGGCAGAGACGGAGCAGGCCAGCCACCAACTGGCCCAGCCAAGGGAGGTAAGGCACCCGCTGGAAAAGGGGAAAAAAATGGTGGACAAAAAAAATGGCGGACAAAAAAAAATGGCGGACAGCCTTGCTTGGCGACCCCCATGAAATGGCCGATCGACCCCAAATGGGGTCCCGACCCACAGGTTGAGAACCACTGTCTTAAATAGTCCCCAAAAAAGGCATGAAACCATGCTGCCAAAATAAAGCAGCAAAATGTTTGAATTTCGATGGCACAATTTTAGGTTATTTGGGGATATGAACTATAGAAATTGGAGCAACCTGTTTTCCCAAGGCCTCCTAATTTCATGTCTTTGTTTTTTAAAGGAAAACCCAAAGTAATCAGTCATTTTATCTTCTCATTTCAGTAGGAGCACCTGATTTAGTAGAAGTAGAAAAAGCTCAAATAATCCTTGACCTTCTGCAGTATTCTTCCCTTTTTTTCTAATATAGTTGGCAAGAAGGGCTTTATTTCAATCTCAGCTTGTAATTACAAGCAAACCAAGCACCATGGTTTATAAGAGACTCTTGTTATTTTAAGAAATTTGCTTCAAAAACCATGCTTTGGAATAACCCATTCGTAACAAAATGTATTATAATTTATTATTCCAAATTGTATATCATATTAATAAAGGTTAAAAAGATAAATACCACTAATGCCCTCCTTCTAATTTTGCAGTAGGAGAAGAAAAGAGGAAGGAAAATCTGAACAGAGTTTACTTTTACCTGTTTGGCAATTTAATTGTTACTTTTAAAAATGCAAAAGAAATAATACCAGACGTTGCTTTTTTATTTTGTTTCATGCTTATTTATTTAGTTTTGTAACTCTATTATGTACCTTCCAGAAATGTAATGGGGTCAGGCGGCTTATAAATCCAAACAGGTAATCTTCAATTTACAGCCATTTGTTTAGTGATGATTTGAAATTTCTGATTAGTTCACACATTTAGAAGTATTACAGCATCCTCACAGTAACATGATCAAAATTTGTGCACTTGGCAACCAGTGTGCATTTATGACAACTGCAGTCTTCCGGGGTCATCCGATTGCCATCTGTGACCTTCCCAGATGGCTTCTGATAAGCAAAATCAATGGGGAAGTCAGATTTGCTTGACAGCTGTGTGATTCAATGAACAGCCATGCAAGATAGTTGTAAAATTGGGCATGATTCACTTAACCGCCATCTTGCTTAGCAATGGAAATTGTGGTGTCAAGCATCAAAGAAACATTATTCTGCTCAGCCATTTTAGTTTCTTAGCTTGCCTACAGATGTGGGGGAGAGGAGATGTTTGGAGTGCTCAGCACACCTGCAAACGGTCCAGCCTGGGAATCGAGGTCATTGAAGACCTGTTTGGCTGGGAACTGAAGATTCTTCTCATAACAATTATCTGACGCTTAATTGGGGAATGTGACTTGCACTGTCAAGGGGAAGGGGAGTTTCTACACTTTTAATTTACTGCTCTGGAGCCAAATTTCTCAGAGCTGGTTTTCTATTCATCAGTGCCAATATGCTGTGCTCAATAAAGTTTTGCTGTGCTTGCTTCATTGGGATCATCAGTTGAAACCTTGACCCCACACAGAGATACACATATATCCAATTGTTTAACCTTAAGAGTGCCCAAAAGTTCATGCAAGATGTTATTGGAAGAATTTGGGAAGAATAACTAATTTCATCACATTCCACATTCCACGAATAAAAAGTGGAAGCTGTCCAAGAAATCAAATACAGGTAGTCCTCAACTTGCAACAGTTTGTTTAGTGACCGTTCAGAGATACAACAGCACTGAAAAATGTGACTTATGACTGTTTTTCACAGTTACAACCTTTGCAGCATCACCATGATCATGTGATCAAAATTCAGATGCTTGGCAACTGGTTCATATTTATGACCTTTGCTATGTCTCAAGGTCATGTGATCACCTTTTGCGATCTTCTGACAATAAAAGTCAACGGGGAAGCCAGGTTCTTTTAACAACTGAGCTACTAACTTATCAACTGCAGTGATTCACTTAAGAACTGTGGCAAGAAAAATTGTAAAATGGGGCAAAACTCACATAAGAAATGTCTCACTTAACAACAGAAATTTTGGGCTTAATTGTGATCATAAGTTGAGGACTACCTATAGCCATATTTACACTTTAGATACAAGGAGGCTGATCATGAAGTTATGTTCTGGGCAGGTTAATATTTTTAGAACTAGCTTTCCTCATTTATTGCCCTTTGGAGCAATTTCTCCTCCGAGACCTGTGTGGCTCCCATTTCACCCATTTTCATGTACTCGTTGAAATTTGGCTTTTCCCACAGGCCTTGAACTGGATGAGTGAATGAGCTCTGGGACTTCTGAGGAATGTGAGGTTTTTGCTGGGTTGTTTTTACTATTAGTGTAATTCTGTATTTCTTGCTGTTTTAATCTTGTAAAGCTGCCCAGAGTTGTCTGTGATGAGACAATACACAAACTTTCCATGACTTCTGACTGCATAATTAAATCCTAAGCACCAAACCCCGTTCTTACCACTTGCACAACATAAAAATTACACAAGAAGAGTATTTTACAAATATTGATAAGCTTCAATCCCACAACTTCTCTCTCTCTCTCTCTCTCTCTCTCTCACACACACACACACACACACACACACACACACACACACGTATGTATGTATAATGTCAATTTGGCTAAAGTCTTTAGTTACGTATCATTATGCACTGTCACAGATCACTTTTCTGAGCATTCAAATTATTATTCAAATAGTGATTCACTGTACTGAGAAAGGCAGGGGTTGTTTTTAACATATATGGACTAACTCTAATGATCTTTCCATTAATTTCTGTGATTCTATTTTTATGAAACTCCTTGAACTAATTAAAAGGCATACAGACAAGCTAGATATACCAATGGTATAATTAAGACTTCTTGAGTCAAAGAGACAAATTCAGAAGAAAAGATTGACACAAAGAAGATATCTCCTGTCCAACTTCCAAAGCTAGCAGTTTTTTTTTAAAAAAAAGACAACCCATATGAATATACTAACCTATTTTCTACTCTGCATCTTTTTAGAATGAGGGACCCTAAGTGGACAGTAAATCTCTTATGAAAGTAAAAAGAATATAAAATAAGAAAAGATAAGTACTTTAGGTATGAGGAAAATGCTAGGATTTCTTTCCTTTTATAACCCCCCCCCCCTCAAACTATACTTCTGGTTTCTCTAAAGTCCTGAAATACATTTCATGCTCTTAGTCCTCTAGGGCATATTAAGTCACATTTTGAAACCACAACAAATAACATTTCAGTTTAGCATGACGGCAGGCCATTTTAAAACCGATTGTACTGCATTTCACAACTATATTACTTTTGATGTAAAGAATGAAGAATGCTTGGGTTGAACTTCAAACCTCTGAAATAGCTAGCCTATTACATTAATTTCACTCTATCGAGCAGATGAACAAACAAAAACAATTTCAGATCTAGGAATAGAGTAGAGTAGAGTAGAGTAGAGAGTAGAGAGTAGAGAGTAGAGTAGAGTAGAGTAGAGTAGAGTAGAGTAGAGTAGAGTAGAGTAGAGTAGAGTATAATAGAATAGAATAGAATAGAATAGAATAGAATAGAATAGAATAGAATAGAATAGAATAGAATAGAATAGAATAGAATAGAATAGAATAGAATAGAATGGGACTTTCTAGTCCAGTCCCCTGCTCAAGTAGGAGAACCTATACCATCTCAGACAAGTGGCTGTCCAGACTCTTCTTAAAAACCTCCAGTGATGGAGCGCCCACAACATCCAAGGACAAGCTGTTCCACTGGTTAATTGTCCTCACTATTAGGAAGTTTCTCCTTAATTCCAGGTTGCTTCTCTCTTTGGTCAGTTTCCAGCCATTGTTTCTTGTCCTGCCCTCTGGTGCTTTGGAGAATAATTTGACCCCCCTTCTTTGTGGCAGGACCTCAAATACTGGAATACTGCTATCATGTCACCTCTATTTCTTCTTTTCTTTAGACTAGCCAAACCCAAGTCCTGCAGCCGTTCCTCATATGTTTTAGTTTCCAGCTCCCAATCATCATATCAACAACAACCATAAAACAATAACAACTATTAGGCTTAAAGCAACTCTTATTCTGTGCTACTCTTAGTTAAAATAGAAATATGCATACTTATTAAAAAGCTATGGCAGAACCAGATATTTCAATAAAGTGAAACCTTGACTTTTCTGGATCTTGATGGAACAGAATTCCCATGCAACAAATCAATTTCCAACGTGATATATTATATTTGCATAATTACATGATTTTCAGAAGTTCAAATACAGCTAATCATTTTCAAAGGCTGGGTCCAAGATCATCTTTACATCATGTCTACTTTCTCAGATAACTTGCTTAATGTGAAAATATATTCCAAATGGCAACCAAGCAGATACCTTCTCAAATATGCATATGTATATGACTTCCACCTCATCCTCCTATCCAGGGGTATCCTCAGAACATGGTCAAAAAAGGTATTACAGCAGCTGCAACACTGTGCAAAACAATGACTCTTTTTCATATGTATCACCATAATCATCAGATATCTTACATTTATCCTATTTCCCAAGCATTACTAAACTCTTCTTGCTTCTCATGACCTGATTTACCTGTTATAACACAGAATCTTCAAAATTAAGAATTTTCAATGTTTACAAACAATTTTTAGAGAGCCAGTTTGATCTAGTGGTTAAGGCACTGGACTAGAAAGCAAAAGACTGTGAGTTCAAGTCCTGCCTTGGCCATGAAAGCCAGCTGGGTGGCCTTTGGCCACTCATGGTCTCTTAGCCTTATTCATCTCAGAGGGTTGTTGTTGTTGTTGGGAAAATAGGAGGAGGAAGGTATGCTGCATATGTTCACCACCTGAGTTATTTGTAAAAATAATAAAGGCAAGATATAAATAATATAAATAAATAAAAATAAAATTTCCCCAAAATTTTATTACACATGCCACTAACAGTAATATAAAAGGGAAAGCAGTTCTATAAAACCAATACAATTTTGAACAAAACATGCTTTACATTGCACTGCATTTAGATCTAGTAATGGGTATACTTGGTTTAATTTAATTTGAATTTCAGTTCAGAAACTAATTTATCTTTCAAAATATTATAATATAGTTCTTTATCTTCCAAGCCCCATTTTGGATTTACAAACTATTAAGATTCTATGACACATGATGTTCTTTATTAATGTGAGCATTAAAACTGTAGTACCATCACTGTATTCTGCCAATATAACAGCAATAGTTTTCTAGAGTGACGTCTTATTCTCAGGTTTGGGGAACTGCAATGTCCTAGATCCTTTGGAAAAAAAATATTGGAAAGTTCCAACAAATGATTTTCTAGTTATCTACAACAATAACTATGGGACAAAGAGTAAAGGACAAGCCTTGACTGAAAACCAATAGGCAAACCCAATATGAACTATGCCAGAACCAAACCTGTAACTTCCCCAAGTTTCAGATTTACATCTTCTGTATTCATATCACACACACAAAGCAGAATTATACAGCTTTCTTTAGTGATTCCACCACTGTTTTCCAATAGAAGGTGCATCTCATTTTTTTCTTTCTCAGCCCCAATCAATTTTATATTCACAATTTCACTGAAACTACTTTTAACAAAAAAATTAATATTGCCTACTTTATAACAGGTTGCCATACCATCCATACTCCATTTAACCACTTATTCAATTGTAAAATCATTGATTTTAAATATTCATCTAAATGCATGTCTCTCAAAATTCTCCAAGCATGCTAGCTGTATTTTTGTAAAGTTTCAGGGGAATTCTGTACTTCTTAATTATATTTGAAGTATTCCTTCATTGAAGGAATGAAGGGAAGGTTATAAATGGATATTTTTTCTTCAAGTTTTTAGGATTTTTTTTTCAGTATCCAGCAGATGTAGAGACTAAACAGTTAACATCCAAGAAGGGGCTCTCACCGAGAAGGATAGATTTTGCTATCCTTTCATTTAACTTAAATACTGATATCAAAATGATTGTAGAATTTAAGGATTTTGTCCCAAATATAAAAATGAAACATAACGAATGTGAGATTCTGAAAACGACAGCTCTTAGAATAATGTGTTTTTTTTTATTAAAAGGAGATGAACCGCATGTTTGTTGCTGCCAAGTTGATCTCATCGAATTTCAGAAGCAAATTCTCATAATGCTTTATGATGTAAATATGACACTCAGGAGTTCAGTCCTCACATTCCACTGAAAACATATCCATCACTGTGATTCAGTGTACAATATAAAGTATGCTATGTGCCTTTTATTACTAAATGGCTATGCTGAATAGACTTGATGCATCTGTATTTTTTAGCGCAGAAATTATTCTTCCCTTTCCCTCTTTAAATTAATCTTCCATCTTTGACCTTTAGACCATCAAAAGATGAAGGGAAGAAATGCTACTACCTAGCAATCTCCTACCTCTGAGAAGTAGAAATAATAGCCACAAAGTTATTTCATTTTATGTAAGATTCCTCAGCAATCATTATGGTTGGGGATACAAATCAAGTCAGTAAATAATCTGTGGTTAGATTGTGTCCATTGTTATTTGAATGGTGACAGCATTTTCTGTCAGCTAAAGCCACAGAATTGTTGTTATAAAACAGACAGTTTCCACTTTTTGTGGTTCTTGATGCCTACTTAGTGCAATCATTTGCTGGATGAGATTGCTTAGTAAGATACTTTGTTTTGTACTGTCGATGAATTAAAACACCATGGGGCACAAAATAGATATGTGATAGCAATCTAATTAGTGGAGCAACAGATTTGATAAGAGCTGCAGGACCTTGGATAGTTCTGAGCAGTCAATGCTTTTGAACAAGTTTAATCATCTGGGGCAAGATGATGATAATTTATTTGTTTTACGTTCTGTGATTAGTCTGATGCTACTCTGAGTTGACTGGAATTTGGCAACATCAGACTACAATCTGTCCTTGGCTTATTCCTGAAAAGTGGAAAATCTCAAGTGTCCTCTGCCCAGAAATCAAGGATTTTATTATCTCTCAGTCAGTGCCCTTGCAAGTTCCTACTCCTGATGATTAGGCACCCAGAAAATATGAATACTCAGGATAAATATATATATATTATGGCAAAAGAGTAAGATACTAATATTTGTAATGATAACAAAACTATAGCTGTGGGCCTATTCTTCAGCTACGACTGGGCCTATTTGTGGAGTTTCTTGCTTCCAGGGTCTGTAATAAACAACTGTAGCTCTAGCCTTGGATGGAGACATGATTTGGCATCCCCATGGATTCTGCTGCTAATTTTCTTAATCAGCTTTGCTTCTCCCCCTTTTTTCCATATCTAACTTTTGACTGTTGCTCAACGCCTAATAAATGATACTGAGTTCCTTCAGAGCACATTTCAGGGAAATTTTAGGACAGACATCAGTGTTTATTGTTTCAAATAAAATACACTGGGTTTGGGGATAGCTTGAACTGAATGCGACAAGTGCATAGTTTAAGGCTAGTACCACAACTAACCTTGTATAATAATATTGTAACATCTATACGGAAATATCAAGACTAATCTGTTGATTTCTAGGTAAGGCCTTTTTTAGCATTTCTATTTTTTTTATTTTGTTTTCATAAGAAAAATAAAGAATAAAAAGTGCAAGAGAAAAAAATATAGGAAAGAAGAAAAAATAAGAGAAAATAAATATTTAAAGAAGTGACTTCCAATCTTTATCATGAGTACAAAAACTTAGTAATTCTTTTTTCCATCTCAAAGGATTTTCAAGGCTTTTGTAAATTGCTTTTGTACATCCAGTAAGGAGTTATTATCCAGGTGATTCTCTTGGCTTATCATTTGTATTTCCACTTAACCGTCTGACATATAATCCACATTTTTTTTATTTTCCAGTATTACAACAATTTCTTTCTATTCTACAGTTTCTTCATCAGCTAGAGTTTGTTTCGTCTCTTTATCCTGTAGATTTCCAAGATATTCCCCTTCATATCTATAATTTCTTCTTTAACATCTTTAACACATAGAAGTAATTATCATTGCCGATGTTGTAGCTGCTAGATTCTATCCCCATTCTTCAAATATCTCCTGGAGTACTTCAAATTTCACAGCATTTTCTGTCATTTTGTTCTCAAATGATGACCAAAGACAAAAAGCAAGCCTCTTACTCCCTCCTTTTTTCCTTTTATACTTGGAATCGCTATGTCTCTAGTATCCAATTTCTGAAATGATACACTCTCAATATTTTGTGATGACTTAAAGGTAGACCAAACAATTTACTTCCCACAAAGGTGCTGTTTATTTACACAATTATTTTCAAAAACTTATAACAAAAATCCTAATATTACAAATTTGTCTAGTCCCTTAATTGCTCATAATGTTCTTGAATTAAAGTCGTATATACTGTAGCTTTTTATCATTTATTTCAAACTCTTAAACATATAGTTAATTTTTCTTTTATTCTGGAATGAAGGTAAATTTACCAAGTGGCTTTGCCAACTTGTCAGTTTGAGCATCTCTATTAGGCTTAAGATAGTTAAATAGTTAATTTCCAAAACTGATCAGAAAGTGAGGTTAATGAACCCAGTGTCCTTAAAAACAGTTCCATCATGGTGGAGAGTTTGATGGCTTCCCTTCATCTGGTGATTAGACTTAGAAGAAGCCATAATCTTGCAGTCTCCTCACAAGAAGCAGCAATCTGGAACCCAAGAGGAGCATCTCCTGTCCTCCCATTATCAAGAGAGGTTCTGTGAGATCAGTGTACTTGCAGTTCATCAGTCATGGCTATGAAGTAGTCTCTGCTCATTCAGAGACATGCTAGATTGGCATTCCTCATCTAGAAGTTCCAGCATGTATTTCAATCAGAAAAACAAATGGAGTAGATGAAGCAACACTGAAAATATTCTAAACATAATGGGAAGAACTTAGAAAATTCATGATAATTAGCATACACTACCAAGTGGAATAAATTTCAAAATGTTCATGTTGTTTCCCCTGCATTTACTTTCTTAAATATAAGCCACCTGAACTAAAACACCACACGATGGAGTTCAATAATAGATAAATGACACAGTAGGTGGTAGCTAAGCAATTAAG
This sequence comes from Protobothrops mucrosquamatus, assembly GCF_001527695.2. Taxonomy (NCBI): domain Eukaryota; kingdom Metazoa; phylum Chordata; class Lepidosauria; order Squamata; family Viperidae; genus Protobothrops; species Protobothrops mucrosquamatus. The sequence goes on along the minus strand of NW_015386500.1, from coordinate 871,767 downwards.
CAACTTTCCTGATCCCAAAGAAATGGGGTTAAAACTTGTTAGGTCTTGAAGGAGAGATCACTAAGGAATCCTAGAACTGCAGAGTAAACTAGAAAGGCAAAGGCACTACATATTGTTACCAAAAAGAACGCACCAAAAATTTCACATGGTCATCAGGACTCAAGTTCATCTCAGGGTATTTCTACATAGTTGAATAAGTAGTGTATATTTATTTCTAAATTCTATACCTCAAATTTCTGTTTTTTTTTCCATAAGAGCAGATGCATTCTGGAAGATATACACAGACCCAGAGGGCTGCAGAAGAGGAGGTGGGATTGATGAAATATGTGTCATCACAGCAATGCAAACCACATGATTTATGTGTCTACATCCAACATTGGAATACAAGTGCAAAAGGCTGGGAATTGTATTATTATGTTATGATGCATGTGTCATCATTGTAGCTGCCAATGTGCAAAGGGCTAGGGTAGGATGGATTTCTCATTAAAAAAAGATAGATGGCCTTAACTTCTGACATAAACTAATTCATTAGCTGGGCATGCAAACAAGGTAGGCCAGAGAAAATTGGGACTGGCAATTCAGCATCGTCTTATCATGTTACCCGCACATGTTATATGAACATTAAACAGTAAAAAGATGTGTTTGTTTGGGCATATCATGTTATATGAACACAGAAAATGTATTTTGTTAAGTGAGGATTAAGGTGTTGGCTGAACACAACAAAGCTATTAGTAGAGCTACAGGTTTGTTTTTTATGGAGTGATGAGAAACTATTTACTGAAAAAAAAATCCCAATTTTCATATATACCTATTATGAAACAAATCTAAATTAATTTGCAGACCCTCCTATTTATTTCGTAGATCTTATTTTCTCATCTAAGTACTACAGAGACTGACAACCCTTTATCCAATTAATTAAAACAAACAAGGATCTGGTTGAACTACAAGTAGTACTCATCTTAGGACCAGTCATTTACGACAGAAATACCCCCCAACTACTTACAACCTGATTCCAGAGTTCTGACATCTGCACACACATTCAACCTGCATGACTACATTGGGTGTTTGTCAATCAACTCAACTTTACAGCCAGTTACAGGTTTTCATAGTCACATGACCCTGATTTATAACTTTTTTTTTGCAGTTTTTTGCTCTTTTTTGGCTAGTTTCCAGCAAATATACCATAGAAATACATTGATTCATGTAACAACCCCAGTGTTCACTTAACAATTGCTACAACAATGTCATTGTCAATGTCAATGTCAATACGCATGGTCACTCAAGCCCTCGTTGTTTCCCGCCTGGACTATTGCAACGCTCTCTACATGGGGCTCCCCTTGAGGTGCACCTGGAGGCTCCAGCTAGTTCAGAATGCGGCCGCGCGGGGGATTTTGGGGGCCTCTAGATACTCCCATGTAACACCTCTCCTGTGCGAGCTGCACTGGCTGCCTGTGGCCTTCCGGGTGCGCTTCAAGGTGTTAGTAACAACTTTTAAAGCACTCCATGGCAATGGACCTAGGTATTTGCAAAACCGCCTCCTACCAAATACCTCCCTTCGACCAGTCCGCGCCCACAGAGAGGGCCTCCTTAGGGTGCCATCGGCCAGTCAATGCCGGCTGGCGACCCCCGGGGGAGAGCCTTCTCTGTGGCAGCTCCTGCCCTCTGGAATGACCTACCCCCCAACCTACGTACAACTACGGACCTGCGCCTCTTCCGCCGAGTCTTGAAAACCCATCTATTCCATGCGGCCGGCCTGGCGTAGTTTTGATTGTGTTTTGATAGGGGTTTTTATATGGGATATTTTAGAGCAGGCTTTTTATTTAATATTTATTGTGATTTTTATTATTGCCTGTTCACCGCCCTGAGTCCCGTAATGGAGATAGGGCGGTATATAAATTTAAATAATAATAAATAAATAAATAAATAAATAACATTGGATCTGGTCATGTGGGAAGTTTTAAGCTCCATTACAGTCCTACATCAAGCACTACCTGTACAGATTGCCTAGTGACTATTATTCGTTTAGTGGCTGTTCAAAGTTACAATGTCACTGAAAAAGTGAGACTTATTACAATTTTTCACACCATTGCACCATCCCCATGATCACCTGATCAACATTCAGATGCTTGGCAACTGGCATGTATTTCTAACCCTTAACAACTGTGATAGTAACTTAACAACTGCAGTGATTCATTTAACAGCTTTGGCAAGAAAGGTTGTAAAATTGGGCAAACCCCACTTAACAACTGTCTTGCTTAGCATCGGAGATTTGAGGCTCAATTGTGATTGAAAATTGAGTTCTACCAGTATTATTATATCCAACACAATTTAATTATTTTTTTTAATTATTTAATTTATATAATTATTTCATTTCATTTCATTATAGCCAAAGGCCAATATAGCAAAATTAAAACTCTTTGACAACAAGAAAAGGAGAACAAGATTTAAAAGTATTACATTATTCATAATGTAATATAATATTCATATATAATATTAAAATAAATTAATCAAGCCATGAGAGCAACTATGAAAAAAATAAGAAGCTATCCTATAACAAATCTATTGATCGATCAAATTATCAAGGGTTGACCCAATACTCCTTATTGTTACTGTAATTAACTATAATTTGACAATTCTTTTTGAAATTCCAAGTGAATGATATGCTGGTAGAAACACTGTATTACTATTCTTATTTGACCTACCCAGATAATTAACTAACTAACATATTGGTAAATTGAAGCAGAATGAGCTCTCCAGTGGAATACAAAAGCTTCATTCAGGCACCCACTCTAAAAAGGCATATAAATGATCCTTTAAGCAATGTTGTTCTATCTCCCTTCTGAGGGTTGGACTAGAAGACCTCCAAGGTCCCTTCCAGCCCTATGACTCTATCATGGAAGGTTGGGCAATGCTCTATCCAGAGAAGTTTCTTCTGTGTGGGGCTGAAAAATATTTGTGAGATAATTACAAGGGTGAAGGGTCTTCCAAACAAGCCACAGTTACAATAACAAGGAGAAACACTCCAATCTTTCTGCAGGTTGAGGTTAAAAAAAAATCTGTTGTTTTACTTCTAAATTGACTGTCTCAGAATACAATGAAATTAAATAATGGGTGAAGAAGATATAACACTGAAGGTCAGCCTCAATCTCAACTGCCAGAAGAGGTAATTTTTCTCAAGTATTAAGAAAGTCAGGAATCACTCCATAAAGACCAATTTTAAGCAAAATTTAAACTGAAATTAATCCAGAAATTAATTCCAGCCAGATCACTGGCATCCACAAATTCATACATCACTGATGACACACCAAGAAGCATAAAAAAGAGCATAAATGAACTTCCACTAGCCGATCATTAAACTGTTTAAGTTTTTCTAATGGTCAAACTGCGAACTATAAGTAAACTCACAAATATTGGAACATATCTTTTATTTGTGTCATCTATTACAGAGAAGATTAGAAGGAAACTCTGAAATATATGAAACAGATATTTCTAAACAGATATTTAGATAGATACATATTGCTTATGATTGTTCATAAGCATATTGCTTATGATTGTTCAATTGTACTGGAATTTGGGATTCTTTTTTAAAAAAAAACATGCTGTACTATGTTTTAGAATAGTTGATGACCAGCTTCTTCCTGCTATAGTAAATAAGGTCTTGAAGGCATTGTAGTATAGAAAGGATGTTGGCATCATCAATGGACTATTATTTGCCAATATTGGAGAGCAGCAACATTCATTTCTAGAGAAATCCGGACTTGCAGCACTCATACATAAGTGAAAAAAAAGATATACAGGTAGTTCTCAACTTATGACCACAATAGAGCCCAAAATTTCTGTTGTTAAGTGAGACATTTGTTAAGCGAGTTTTGTCCCATTTTACAACATTTCTTGCCACAGTTGTTAAGTGAATCATTGAATTTGTTAAATTAGTAATGCTGTTGTTAAGTGACTCTGGCTTCCCCATTGACTTTGCTTGCCAGAAGGTCACAAAAGGTGATCACACGACCCCGGGACACAGCAACTGTCATAAATATGAACCAGTTGCCAAGCATCTGAATTTTCATCACCTGATCATGGGGATGCTGTAAAGGTTGTAACTGTGAAAAACGGTCATAAGTCATTTTATTCAGTGCCACTGTAACTTTGAACAGTCACTAAATGAACTGTTGTAAGTCAAGGACTACCTGTATAAAATGCACCCTTTTGTTAACTGTCAATTAGAGTCTTAAAGTTTCCGATGCTGAGGTACTTAACTATCATGAATCATTTTTATGTAACATTGTAATTACATAAGCAACAATCTATTGCAGATTCTTCCAGGTTTTCTTGTTTTCACACTAGTGGTAGAATCAAACAATACATTTAAATCAATAAAAATGGCATATAGGGTACTTTGGATGGTAATGGGAGAACTTTTTTGCCATTTTAGACAACACAGAGCAAAATTGTTTGATCCACATTAAACCATACTTGCTCCTCTGCTGCCATTACCATTCTTACATAATTTAGAATGGTTTCCATTTATGTTTCTTCTTTCATTTCATTCATTTATCTTAATAAGTTATAACCAAATGCAGTGAGCAGCCCGAGTTGCCCTTGCTGAATTAAAATGTTACTGCACAGTATTTTCCTGTCTTAGGAGATTGACAGGGACATTTTTTTTTTGTTCTTGTTGTTGAAGATATGTCAGACAATAAAAACAAAATGGCTGTTAGGTAGGCAATGAGCATAAACGTCCCAATTATTCTTCAATGGAAACACAGACACACAGTGAAAGACCATTCCCTAGTTCCCTCTCAATGTTTCAGGGGCATCACCAGAGAGGGGAGTTAAAAAAAATAAGGGGAGACTACAGTCCTATGATCAGAGCTGCCATCTTCATTTGTCTGACACCCCTCCCAAAATAGGCTGCCAACACTTTTCTCTCCCCATTGTATTAAATTATTCCTTATAAATTTATCCTATTATTTCAGATCAACCCTGCAACCTTCTCTCCATATCAGGAAGAGGCAATAAGAACAGTATTTTCTTATTTTAAAAACATGCGAGTTGCTGGCAAAGTAGAAGTACTTACAAATACAACACTGACTTTTAGCCAAAAGTTGTCTTTATTTTCTGATATTCTATCTGAGTTCTATGGTGTCAGAGATATTTTGTAAGAAAAGGATGGGGGATTAATTCTTCACTTTGAAACTCTTTTGGCCATTAAAATATGCATTGATTTAAACCAAGTATATTTCATCATTCTTAACTATTCCTATTGAACCCTTCTGACCAGTCACACATCAGTAAGACAGATGACCATTACACTAAAACAGAGGTGTCAAACTGCCGGCCCACAGGCCGGATGCATCATAGCGAAACTGCACCCACCCCATTGCCGGCAATGGCAAAAAAGTCACGATACATCGTGGCACATCACGTGACGTTGCAAGTTAGACACCCCTGCACTAAAACATTGTAACTGATCTTCTGGAGCCAATTAAACTGCAATTTAAAACATTATACATCCAAACATCTTCAACAATTTGGATGAGGTGATAGATGGGGAAATCATCAAATTTGCAGATGACACCAAGCTGGCAGAAATAGCCAACACTCCAAAAGACAGGCTTAAGATATAGGAGGATCTGGACAGACTTGAACACTGGGCACTATGTAACAAAATTAAATTCAATGGTGAAAAAAGTAAGGTTCTACATTTAGGCAAGAAAAAGCAAATGTAAAGGTATAGTATAGGGGGTACCTTCCTCAATAGTAGTAACTGTGAGAGGGACCTTGGAGTCCTAGTGGGCAATCACTTAAATATGAGCCAGCAGTGTGCTGCAGCTGCCAAAAAGGCCAACACAGTGCTAGGCTGCATTAACAGAGGGACAGAATCAAGATCATGTGAAGTATTAATACCACTTTACAATGCCTTGGTAAGGCCACACTTGGAATACTGCATGCAGGGGGGACATGATAGCAGTGTTCCAATATCTCAGGGGCTGCCACAAAGAAGAGAGAGTGAAGCTATTTTCCAAAGCACCTGAAGGCAGGACAAGAAGCAACAGATGGAAACTAATCAAGAAGAGAAGCAACCTAGAACTAAGGAGAAACTTCCTGACAGTTAGAACAATTAACCAGTGGAAAAACCTGCCTCCAGAAGCAATGAATGCTCCAACACTGAAAGTTTTTAAGAAGAGACTGGACAGCCATTTGTCTGAAATGGTATAGGGTTTCCTGCCTGAGGAGGGGGTTGGACTAGATGACCTCCAAGGTCCCTTCCAACATTATTATTATTACTATTACTATTACTATTATTATTACTACTACTACTACTACTATTATTATTATTATATAATTATATCATATAAGCAAATGGGAAATAAGGCATTGAGAGCAACTAAATACAAACGCATGTGGTTTCTATAAATTATTTTCATTCTCCAGCCCACATACACCACAGTTGCAATGTATGGATGTGAAAGTTGGACCATAAGAAAGGCTGAGCGACAAAGAATTGAAGCCTTTGAACTATGGTGCTGGAGAAGACTTCTGTGAGTCCCTTGGACTGCAAGGCGTTCAAACCAGTCAGTCCTAAAAGAGATCAACCCTGACTGCTCTTTAGAAGGCCAGATCCTGAAGTTGAAACTCAAATACTTTGGCCACCTAATGAGAAGGAAGGACTCACTGGAGAAGGGCCTAATACTGGGAAAGATTGAGGGCAATAGAAGAAGGGGACGACAGAGAATGAGGTGGCTGGATGGAGTCACTGAAGCAGTAGGAGTGAGCTTAAATGGACTCCAGAAGATGGTAGAGGACAGGAAGACCTGGAGGAACATTGTCCATGGGGTCGCGATGGGTCGGACATGACTTCCCAACTAACAACAACATACTTGATAGATTTAACTAAAATTAGGCAAGAGAATTTAAGTAGTTCATAAGTACTTGCTTCTTCACCATAGCTTATCATAAACTTCTTTTGATATTGGCAGGACTTTTAACGTTTCTACAATTGTATGTTTATACAGAAAACATTTCATTCAAAAGCAGAACAGGCCAATTTCCTTCACTATAAAGGCATGATGAGTGTGCAGTTTTATAAGGAAAACACGATGCTTAAGTAGCCAGATACATAGTCAGACTATACCAATATTATTATTTTGTCTCTGCTAGTATTATTTGCTTTTAGTTTGCTTCTGAGCACACCTAAGATATCACTGTGTCATGTCAGCATAGCAGCCACTATATACAATAAGGCCATTACTGACCTTTCAGCTGAAACAATCCTGCAATTAAGAGCAATACACAATTGGACACCATTCACTCAGCTCTAGATCTTCAGTCTAACATTTTACACAAAAATCCATCTTTAATAAATCCTCATTTACTACCAATCACATTTTGCTAATTATTTCAAAATACTGTAATTTTACATTATTTATATGTTAATTTTTTTATCTTACAGGAACAAGGCAGCATATCCTTGCAGTATTTTCAACAAATAATACTGACTGAATGTTGGGTAGATGAAGCTATCATAATTATAGAGCATAACACTCATTTAAGATTAGGATGACACAAAGCAAAGTACATACTATTCATCCTAGTATATACTTGGTCCTGGGAAAAAAAAGCTTAAAAATTAAGAACCGCATGTGAATCCAAACTCAAACAGGAATTAATTATGTTTTTCAGATGCAAAGATCATCAGATAAACATAACTGATAGCCTTTTCCTTGCAAGGTGCATGTCAAAATAAACAGACAGTCCACTTTAGAAAGTGTCTAGTGAATTGATTTAACAAGTTTAATGTGAGCATCAGTGTGTGGGGCTATTACTGATCGTAAGCTTTACTGATGTTATTTGTTCGCTTGGAAAAATACCGCTCTTTGGAATGAGCACATTAAGGCTAAAATTGCAGAGAAAACCCTATTACAACTTTATTGCTGGCAAATTGGAACCAAACCTTGTCTGTATATCAATTACTTAGAGTTACCACAGAGATAAATCCTTTTTTTTGTGCAGACTCAATCTTGAAGACAGTGATGAGAAGCTCCTTATTATACCCTACCAACATCACTAGGTTTTCTTAGCAATTTCAAGAAATTGTCAATTAAGTTCTTTTTATTAGGTTCCAAAAGCTGTTAAGTCAAACACAGATCTATCATAAGCCTTGCAACAGTGTGTTATTTAGGCAAATTTCTGTTTCACTTTTTCATTAGCTACCTTCCCAGACCCTAATCAAAAGTTACTATAAAGTGAAAGCATTTCCAGACTGAAGTTGGTGGCTTCATTAAAATATATATGTATATATATATAAATAAACAACTATTACTTCCAATTAATGCAAGCTATAATTTAGAAAGTAAATAAAATAATGGAGGCAATTTTGGCTTTTAAAAGATATGTCTCAAAGACTTAAATGATACTTGAATGGCCTTTACACTGCTATAAAACTCTAATAACTCTGAATAACAGAAATGAGGAAATAAGTGTATTAATGTAGCAGAAAGCATGTAGGTATTGTCCCTTGCTATTATTTCATTAGAGCAAAAGATTAAGGTATCAAAAGAGATTACAGCTTTAGAGCATCAAGAGCTCCAAGATTATGAAGGTTTTTTTTTTATCTCCCTGCATTCTGAAGCAAAAAAGATTGGAGGAAGAATATTGTTTTCACCTTCCAAAAAGGAATGAAACTTTTCATTAGCACATGAAGGAAGCATACAATAGAAAGTCATGAAGGTTCAAATTCCATGACATCAATTTACTTGAACTCGTAAACCAAATAAAACATCTGAGGAGGAAAAAAATGAAAACCAGAAGCTGTAATATTTAACAGGATGGCTCCTATTAAGCAATTTAGGATTTCAGTCTTTTTGCAATATCCATATCTTTCTTGCTCTAAAGGAATACAACAATGCACCAATTCTCATAATCTTTGGAGTCCAGGATGCCTTGCCCAATCTGTTTTTATTATTTTGTGTATGTTCTTTGGATTTTTCAATTATTTTGTAAAAAAAAAAAGAAAAGCTGTTGTGCTGAGGAATTCTGGGAATTGAAGTCCACACATCTTAAAATGGGTAAAGTTGAGAAACACTGATCTAGATCAGGGCTTTTCAACCAGTGGATGGAGGAGGGCTGGCTGGGGACGGGCACAGCACTGCCCACGGGGGGAATCTGATTAGCCACAGCCTGGAGGGGGGAGAGGCCAAGGAAGCCCGAAGGGAAACATCCCGGTGTACCCGGCTGGCTGGCAATGGGCTAGAGAGCGCCGGACAGTGGCAGCTGCCCCAGGATGAGCGGTAGGTGGGGTGGGTGCTCCTGATGTCTGCGGGGGAAGAAGCGGTGAGGAGGGTCCGCACCAAGTCCAGCCTAGCTCCGGCATGACACGGAAAGTGAGGCAGCAACCCCATGTGCACCCCTGCCCTACCAGGCAAGCAGAGCTGCGGCATCTGTGGCAGAAGAACACAGGCGGGCAGCCGTGGCTCTTGCTCCCCTCCGGCCTCCATCCGCCCAAGGCCCGAGCTTGGCACAATCAGCTGGCCGGTGACAGGCTGGAGAGCACCAGATGGCAGCAACAACCGCAGCAAGAAAGGTCATAAAATGGCACATAATGCATTTAACAATTGTCTCACTTAGCAACAGAAATTTTGGGCTCAATTGTGGTCATAAGTCAAGGACTACCTATATAGCCAATGTACATGGAAATAGGAGTAGTTTTTAGTCTTTTATGGCAGGGCTTTTCAGCCAATGGTACGGGTACCACCTGTGGTACAGTGGCACCTGGCAGGTGGTATGCGACCATCCTAGAAAAGTGGTAGCGGGGGAGGGGAATGAGCTGAACCGGTGGCAGCACCGCACAAGCCTGAGCGAGAGATGGCTGGAGCTGCAGGGCTATCAGGGCTCAGCAGAAGCACCAGGATCAGTGCCGCTTTCCAGTTGATCGGTGCTTCTTCGGGGCTGTCAGGGCTCAGTGGAAGTGCCAGGATCAGCGCCAGGCTCCAGCTGGAACTCGGCGATGATCCTAGCACTTCTACTGAGCCCAGAGGAAGTGTCGATCAGCTGGAATGTGGCAGCATCTCCAGGGTCTTGTGATTTACATTCAGATGCTTGGCAACTGATTCATATTTATGACGGTCACAGTGTCCCAGGGTCCTGTGAAGTGACCAAAACCTGCTGCAACCACCCAGCAGACAGGGGGAATAAAAACCAAACATCCGAGTACCACCAGTTGCCTAGCAAGGGGTCAAAAACTTGATGACCAAAAAAAAAAAAGGAAAAAAGTGATAAAGTATTTCCATGTACATTGGCTATATAGGTAGTCCTTGACTTATGACCACAATTGAGCTCAAAATTTCTGTTGCTAAGTGAGACATTTTATGGGCCATTTTATGACCTTTCTTGCTTCGGTTGTTGCTGCCATCTGGTGCTCTCCAGCCGGTCACCGGCCAGCTGGGCATGCCAAGCTCGGGCCTTGGGCGGATGGAGGCCGGAGGGGAGCAAGAGCCATGGCTGCCCACCTGTGTTCTTATGCCACAGATGCCGCAGCTCCGCTTGCCTGGCAGGGCAGGGGTGCACTCGCACACGGGGACGCACATGGGGTTGCTGCCTCGCTTTCTGTGTCATGCCGGAGCTAGGCTGGACTTGGCGCAGACCCTCCTCACCGCTTCTTCCCCCGCAGACATCAGGAGCACCCACCCCACCTACCGCTCATCCTGGGGCAGCTGCCGCTGTCCGACGCTCTCTAGCCCATCGCCAGCCAGCCGGGTACACCCTTCGGGCTTCCTTGGCCTCTCCCCCCTCCAGGCTGTGGCTAGTCAGATTCCCCCCATAGGCAGTGCTGTGCCCATCCCCAGCCAGCCCTCCTCCATCCTCCTGCTCCTTCTATGGGCAGACTACGGCTTACCCAGCCAGGCGGCGCCTCTCCCTGCACACGTCTTCAGGCAGAGGAGCCAGGCAGCTGCGGCTCTCGCTCCCCTCCAGCCTCCATCTGCCCAAGGCCCGAGCTCAATGCGCCTGGCTGGCCGGTGATGGGAGAGTGCCAGACGGCGGCAGCTGCCCCGGGACGAGCGGTAGGTGGGGTGGGCACTCCCGATGTCCGGGGGGAAGAAATGGCAAGGAGATTCCGTACCAGCCCAGCTCTGGCATAGAAAGCAAGGCAACAGCTCCACGTGTCCCCGTGCACGAGTGCGCCCCCACCCTGCCAGGCAAGCGGAGCCACAGCATCCACGGCAGCCGCTGTGGCTTTGCTTGCCTGGCAGGGCAGGGGCACATTCACGCATGGGGACGCATGTGGGGCTACCTCGCTTTCCATGCCGTGCCAGGGCTGGGCTTGATTGGGCGTGGAGCCTCCATTCCGCTTCTTCCCCTGCAGACATCAGGAGCACCCACCCTGCCTACCCCTCATCTCGGGGCAGCTGCCACCATCCCACGCTCTCCAGCCCATCGCTGGCCAGCCAGACACACCGAGCTCGGGCCTCTGGCTGATGGAGGCTGGAGGGAAGTGAGAGCCGCGGCTGCCTGGCTCCTCCGCCTGAGGACGAGTGCGGGGAGAGGCGCTGTCTAGCTCAGTAAGCCGCAGTCCACCTGCAGCAGGAGGAGGATGGAGGGCTGGCCAGGGATGGGTGCAGCGCTGCCCACGGGGGGAATCTGACCAACCCCAGCCTGGAGGGGGGAGAGGCCGAGGGAGCACGAAGGGAGGCAGGCATGGAGCTCAGGAGTAGCCAATCTCCCCCTCCCCCTGCACTCCCGCAGAAGGGCTGGCTGGCTTCAGCGTCACCTGGGCAGGCCTGGCCACACATCTGCCCAGCGGTGCTGGCGGGCCTGGCCTTCCTTCCTTCCTCTCTCTTTCTCTCCCTTTCTCCAAAGTCCAAACTTATGTGTCCTCCTTCCCCTGCTAGCCTTCTGCAAAGCGCAAACGGACACTGTGTCCTACTTGTCTTCTCCAAATTCACGTCCATCGCTTCCAAAGGCCGTCTGCTCGCTCACTTGCTGAACTCCCACCAAAACCGGGTTTAATAGGTTGCCTTCTCCCCACCCAGCTCTCACAGCTGTTCCCGCAAGAGCACTGCTAGATTCAGTTTCCCTGCCCTCTCCAGTTCCCATTAGTCAGGTGCACATGGAGAGGGGGAGGGGAGCGTCCCTCTGGCGTATGTGCAGACAGAAAGGGCTCTGCGTGCCCAGTCTGGCACGCATGCCATAGGTTCACCACCACGGCTTAGAGTGTCATCCTTAATTTCTTGTTTTATTGTACTTTCATAGGATTCGTGACTGGGATATTTTCATTTATACTTAATGTATTTATTGCAGTTTTTTCCTCCAAATTGTGTTACACTGTTATTTTGTAAACACAGATGCTAATCCTTGCTAAATGTATTGGCTTTTAAGATTTTGCTGGCATTCTATTGTACTTGGACACACTCTTTTAACATACAGTATAAAGAAAAGAAAGGTCAAATCTATCATTATAGAGGTGAAAACTAATCATGGTGACAAAATAAGGTTTTATTTATTACCCTTAATACAAGAAATCTTTACTGTGGAATATGACCATACTGTCACTACACACCAGAGATTTTTAATCCCCAATCATTTTGACTTATTTTACAGTTCATTAGCTTTTCAGTTAGATATTGCAACAAAGACTCTCCTGAGTTTAAACAAGAGCTTTTAAAACTGCTATTTTTGTATTAATTTTTCTGCAATGAAACAATAGTAAAGTTGTGTGTGTGTGTATATACACACACACATACACACACATACATGTATATATACGTATGCGTACATATACATATACACAGGGCTTTTTTTGTCATAGAACGCCCAGAACGGAGTTCCGGCACCTCTTTTGGATGGAACCTTGTAGGGTAGGCAAGGCGTGTGTGAGTTCCGGCACCTTTTTTTTTTTTTTTTTACAAAAAAGCACTGCGTATACATACGTGTATATATACGTCTACATATACTCTCTGTCTGTGTCTGTGTGTGTGTGTATGGAGAGATGAACAAATAGACGCACGCATACACCACACATAAATATATGTATAATCTCCTTTAGAAAAATTAGAAACTTAAAATAATAATTTGAGAAAACATTTTTAATAAGTTCTAATAAGATAGAGCAATCAGTGCCATTTCTATTTGAATTCACAGGTCGAGATCTAGGTATTAAGATTCTGTTAAGCAGAAATAGAGGGAGGGAGGAATTCAAAACAAAACAGCTTTCAACAAATACAAAGCCATGTGTGCCCCCCCAGAATATATGACCTGTTATGATTCTCATAAGTTATAATAAGTGTCATTGTGAAAAGGTAAGCAATTGTATCACTGTGAATTTTGCCCTGTAAAAAATCCATCATTTATGGACATATTTCATGCATTAGTGCTCCAGGGTCTTCTCTGCACTGACAGAATACAGAGTTCATAAGCAAAATAAAAATGATGCTCTCTGTGCTGACTGAATCAATGGATCAGGATATAGAAATATAATGGTATACATTCATTATTGCTTTAAGGTAGCTTTTTTAAAAAAAATAATGAAAAGTTACATGATGAAATGATCATAAAACAGATAATAACAAAATAAATAAGCTACACTGAAGTTTTATCACTTTGGGACAAACATAAATTGAATCCAAGCTTACCTCTTATACCTGATGCAATCACTGATGTCAAGGAGACTTGTGATAGCCTTGACCTCATTAAGTATGGATCCAGTCACATTATGTTGAAACCTTCCTTCCAAATAATAAATAGGTAACTCTCTTATTCTAGATTAATCAATAAAAGTCTAAATATATGAAACAGCCCTAAAGGACTAATATTTTCTCAAAACTAATAAACCTGTTTCCGCAAACGCATACAAAATTTAACAAAAAAGTATACATTAAAAAAAGAAAGATATGTTGAAATGTATATAAATATTTATGTTTCTTCTGAACCTTTAAACAATGCTATCAATTACAATTTGTAGTCAGTAAGAGAAGGCAAAAATGGACTTGAAGGAATCTTCTATTTTGTCTAGGGTGATAATTGTTGTTCAGTTGCTAAGTCGTGTCCAACTCTTTGGGACTCCATGATTATAGCACGTCAGGCCCCCGTCTTCCACTGTGTCCCGGCATTTTCCCAAATTCATGTTCATTGCATCGATGACACTATCTAACCATCTTATCCTCTGCTATCCCTTTCTCCTTTTGCCTTCAATCTTTTCCCAACATCAGGGTCTTTTCCAATGAATCCTCTCTTCTCATTTAGTGGCCAAAGTATTTGAGCTTCAGCTTCAGTATCTGTCTTTCCAAAGTACAGTCAGGGTTGATTTCCTTTAGGAATGACTGATTTGACCTCCTTGCAGTCCAGGGACTCTCTCTTCTCCAGCACCACAATTTGAAAGCGTCAATTGTTCATGTTCAGCCTTCCTTATGGGCCAACTCTCATAGCCATACATTACTATGGGAAACCATAACTTTGACTATACAGACCTTTGTCAGCAAGATGATGTTTCTGTTTTTTAATATGCTGTCTAGGTTTGCCATAGCTTTCCTCACAAGGTGCAAGCGTCTTTTAATTTCATGGCTGCAGTCCTTGTTTGCAGTGATCTTGGAGCCTACTGCTTTCATTTCTTCCCCCTTTATTTGCCAGGAACTAATTGAACCAGATGTCATAATCTTAATTTTTTTTAATGCTGAGTTTCAAGCCAATTTTTGCACTCTCCTCTTTCACTCTCATTAAAAAGCTGTTTAGTCCCTTTTCACTTTCTGCCATTACAGTGGTATTGTCTGCATATCTGAAGTTGTTGATATTGAAATGATAATAGTGTTACCTAATCCAATTAGATAATATGCTAGTTATATATTACCTAACTCAATTAGATAATGCATAGAGCCAGTTTGATCTACTGGGTTAAGGTACAAATCTCATGTTAGGACTGGGACAGACTAGGAAGGTGTTTGGCCATTATTTCCAGAAATAAAGAATAATTTTAAACAGAAATTAAGCAAAATCAAAGCATATAAATCAATAAATAACATTAGTTTTAATGGCTATATCTCCCAAGCTGGATCAAAAACATTACTATTTTCCCATATTTCACTTATAAGCTTCTTGACAGAGAGAGATGAATTCAAATTCAAAGCAACTGAATGCTTTATAGGTAATTTTTAATTATCTATATAGAGCATTTTATGATTTGGATTTTACTTTCAGATTTTTGGATGTTACTTTTAGGTACAAACTATTCCAGATGGAATTTGTCCAGCAAACCATAAACAACATTTTTACTTCCTATAGTTGCTACTATAGTAGGAAAAAAAGTGGGGGTGGGGAGGCATGAAATAGGTAACATGTATGTCCAATGGTTCTGAAGGCAGACATTCTACATGTGCCCTGTAGGGACAAAGGAACCAACTATTCTCATGTTGTGGAGGCTGCAAGAATCTCCCTTAGCTCTACAAGAAAGGGTGGCTGAGAGGAAGCAACATCCAGTTCTGACATATAGACAGGAATCTATCAGCTTATTTATTATCTGCCATTATTATTTTTATAAATAACTCAAGGCAGCAAACATACCCAATGCTCTTTCCTTATTCCATTTTACCCACAGTAACAACCCTGTGAGGTAAATTGGACCGAGAATGATTGGCCCGAAGTCACCCAGATGGCTTTCATGGCTAAGGTAGCACTTGAACTCATGGTCTTCCAGTTTCTAGCCTAGTACCTTAACCACTAGACCAAACTGGCTCTATACAAAGAAACATATCATAGCCAGCAAAAACAAACTAAGGCAAACATCAGATAGCATTTATGCTAATTATGTTGGCTCCCAAATCCCTCACTGCCTATTAGTTGCTCCTGCAGAATCAGACAGCAAGAACTAACAAAAGATGCCACTGATTTGCCTCTGACGAGTCCTAGATTAACTCCTGTTGAGTCCTCAAAAAGTCTTCCTGCTATTGAAAGCCCAAAGAAATATATTAAAATGGATTCAGCATCAAAGAGGAAAAAGGGCAAAGGCAGAGAGATTGCAAATCTACCAAAGGCCCAGGGGCTTACCAAATGGAGCACACTGCCCTGCCTCTTTGCCTTCCGATCCTGTCAGCTAGGCCAGATTGATGTGGGAAGAATAATCATGTCAGTTAGGAATCAAAACGCTTAGAGATAAACGCAAAAAAATAATAATCTGCTATTGGCATGCACAACTGTAGTAATCACTGGGCTCCTTGCCAAAGGAACTCAGAAGAGCCCCAAGACTCACAAAATCACAGGTTATATATAAAGGACATACAAAACCAGTGTAAATTACCTGCTTTAATTACAGGGTGATTACAACAAGGTGACCTTACTATAGACTGACCAGACACTTCTATCTTCCTCTTCATGCCTGTCCTTTCTAC
Source organism: Protobothrops mucrosquamatus (assembly GCF_001527695.2). Lineage (NCBI taxonomy): Eukaryota > Metazoa > Chordata > Lepidosauria > Squamata > Viperidae > Protobothrops > Protobothrops mucrosquamatus. Next base: position 855,394 of record NW_015386500.1, on the reverse strand, counting down.
TGATACTAGCACCCCTTAACATAACAATGTCTTTTATTATACCTATGTATATTGCTGACCTGCATACCATGAAAAAGACAAGAACCTGATATTTATTTGTCTTTTTCTTCTACAGGGTCATCGGGCAGCTACAGTTTGTCTAGTCTGTCTAATATGCACTTCAAAATCATGCATTCTGTATGAGGATATTTGTCCTACAAAATGGAAAATTAAAGTATTATGATTTGATAAGCTTTGAAAATTATTTATGGTGTCTGCACCTACCTCTAAAACACCAAGAAATGACTTTGTTACTTCTGTATTTCTGAAGATCAACTTCAAAACCAGGAAGTCTGTCATACATATGCAAATGAAATACTCCTCTCTTTCCTTTATTTTGAGCCTGAGACCAGCATTCAATTAGCACTAAAAAGATTTCCATGGAATGGTGTTTGTTCCTGAAGATTTTGTGCCCAAACATTTCTCCAAAATTCCAGTTTTCTGATGAATATTTTGAGAGGATAAACTAAGAGAAAATAGCCGCCCATTTTAACAAATAACTCTAGACAGCTCATAATCCAAAACTATTAAAAACAGCATAATTACAACAAAATATAATACAGGTAGTCCTCAATTTACAACAGTTTGTTGTAAATTGTGATTGTTGTGACTGTTCGAAGTTACAATGGCACTGAAAAAAATGACTTATGACTGTTTTTCACACTTATGACCATTGCAGAATCTCCATAGTCAGATGATCAAAATTCATGTGCCATGATTCACCTAATAACTGTGGCAAAAAAGCTAAAACGTGGCAAAACTCACTTAACAACTGTCTTGCTTAGCAACAGAAATTTTGGGGTCAATTACAGTATGGTCATATGTCGAAGACTATCTGTAAACAGAAAGTACAAAATACAAAAGCCCAAATATCTCACACAGAAATCTCAATATTCATCAAAGTTGGGCTCTATTAACAATCCAGTCTTAATGATTGTGGGAAAAGTCAGGTTTTTCAGTTTTCCAGTAGCCCAACAGGGTGGGAACCATCTGGATGTGCAAAGGGACACAATTCCATAGAGTAGGGTCTGAAACAGAGAAGGAACATCTCCTGGGTCTTGCAAAATGGCTGTTTCATTGAGGGGACCAAGAGCATCCCCACCCTGCCAAATCTGGGATGGGAAGAAACAACCGGAAACAGAAGTAATTTGGTCCTATGCATGAAGGATTTTAAAGATGATAATTAACCTTAAAAATGTCTAATGTTCTATAATCCTACAAAATCAGTTTGAAAAGTCCTTTTAAGAAATAAGAGGTAAGAGTATAATGAAACCCTAGAATGTCTCTGACTTGTTGATGAACAATGAACTGAGGTATTCAAGAAAATGAAAAAAAAATCACATTATATCAATATTCATGTCAAGACTCTTGCTTAAGAAAACTGTTTACCATGCAAAGTTTTTAAATGCACAATATCAAAGAATAATTTTTGACATTTGATTCATACATGCTTATAAGGCTCCAAGACAACATGGTTTAATTATGAAACATATTTCTACTGCCTTAGTCATGCCAATTAAATTTGATTGGATACTTTCCTTATTCAACAAGCCCCTTTCATGTCATTTTAATTTACTGTCAAAGCAGCCTGAATATTGGAAACTAAATTATTTACTACAGTCCATAAGCCAATAATGTTCCATTTGTCTCATACAGAGGGAGACTAGACTAACAAGATTATTAAGGACATTACTTGTAATAGTGAATGTCCTTCACTTTATTTGAGCTTCATGCTGTGCTTTCAGAGATCATACTTCAAAAGAGCTCCATTTCATTCTGTTGCGGAACCTCTGAAACAAATTATTCTTTGCTACCTTTGTAATGTACTGATCACAAAGAAAACAAACTTGATATTGTTGGGCAAAAGCAGTCTCTTTTCTTCTCAGATGACTACATTAATTTACTGGTGCTGAACACCTTTGATGCACTCTCATACCACAAAAAAAAAAAAAAAAAACCAAAACAGGGAAAAAACACTGAATTATAAGACAAAAAAAGAGCTTACAATCTTAAATCATAAGGACTTTGGCTCTGGTTTAGCTTTATACAGATTCTTCGTGCAGTTCTGAATTCTAAATTCTAACGCCATATATTAACTCAATCCTATAAAGTCCCATTAAAAGAGAAATTAATATACCGTACATCACCTAAAAGAAGGATTATCCCAAAACACATTCTCTAATTCAGTCTGGTTTATATATCAGCACTAAAATTATGTTAAGCAACAGATTTCATTCATAATATAACAATTAAATTCAGTTCCCAACATACTAGATAAGGCTCTTAGCCAAGGCAGAATGGTGGTCTGAAACTTTTTTCCAACTTGCTTCTTTCATAACCTATATAATGAAACGAACAACCCAGTCAAATGCAAAATGACAAGATGATTCTTGGAATGTTACTTTATTAGTTTTGTTGCCCTAAATTAAAATGATTGATTCATCTGACAATTTCAAATACAGAACCATACTTGGATTGTCCACCTTTATTTGCAAACTGGGCACACTGACCTCCCACCCAAGAAGCTTAATGGAAGGGGATGGAAATCAAAGATTAGAACATTATCTTGTAAAATGCTATGGATTAGATAGATATTTGGCTGTTATATGTATTGATTGAGAAGGATAAAGATAGGTAGTAACGATAAAAACAGAAATAATGGTGATTATACACATACACACAAACCCTTATAAGTGTGTGGATATATGCAGTAAGAATTAATTAAAATCAGAATTCTCCAAAAGCAGCAATCCTTCAACTTCAATAAACAATTCCTGGTAAAAGATTTTTCTCCCTTGCCAGACTAAAATGCCAGCAACAAATAAGTCACTTTCCAAAAATTATTCCATCTTCATATCAATGCATGTTAACATTAACATGCTAATGCACATGTGTTTAAAGAGCAGCACTGCAGAATTCTAAAATATTTTTAAATTTGCTGAACTTAAATTTTGTGGTTTTAAGTAAAGCATTAAACTGCTGCAAGATTAGCATTAATCTTAAAATCTACTTCTATATAATATATATATATATATATATATATATATATATATATATATATATATATATATATATATATATATATATATATATATATATATATATATATATATATATATATATATATANAAAAAAAAAAAAAAACCAAAACAGGGAAAAAACACTGAATTATAAGACAAAAAAAGAGCTTACAATCTTAAATCATAAGGACTTTGGCTCTGGTTTAGCTTTATACAGATTCTTCGTGCAGTTCTGAATTCTAAATTCTAACGCCATATATTAACTCAATCCTATAAAGTCCCATTAAAAGAGAAATTAATATACATCACCTAAAAGAAGGATTATCCCAAAACACATTCTCTAATTCAGTCTGGTTTATATATCAGCACTAAAATTATGTTAAGCAACAGATTTCATTCATAATGTAACAATTAAATTCAGTTCCCAACATACTAGATAAGGCTCTTAGCCAAGGCAGAATGGTTGTCTGAAACTTTTTTCCAACTTCCTTTTTTCATAACCTATATAATGAAACGAACAGCCCAGTCAAATGCAAAATGACAAAATGATTCTTGGAATGTTACTTTATTCGTTTTGCTGCCCTAAATTAAAATGATTGATTCATCTGACAATTTCAAATACAGAACCATACTTGGATTGTCCACCTTTATTTGCAAACTGGGCACACTGGCCTCCTACCCAAGAAGCTTAATGGAAGGGGATGGAAATCAAAGATTAGAACATTATCTTGTAAAATTCTATGGATTAGATAGATATTTGGCTGTTATATGTATTGATTGAGAAGGATAAAGATAGGGAGTAACGATAAAAACAGAAATAATGGTGATTATACACATACACACAAACCCTTATAAGTGTGTGGATATATGCAGTAAGAATTAATTAAAATCAGAATTCTCCAAAAGCAGCAATCCTTCAACTTCAATAAACAATTCCTGGTAAAAGATTTTTCTCCCTTGCCAGACTAAAATGCCAGCGACAAATAAGTCGCTTTCCAAAAATTATTCCATCTTCATATCAATGCATGTTAACATTAACATGCTAATGCACATGTGTTTAAAGAGCAGCACTGCAGAATTCTAAAATATTTTTAAATTTGCTGAACTTAAATTTTGTGGTTTTAAGTAAAGCATTAAACTGCTGCAAGATTAGCATTAATCTTAAAATCTACTTCTATATATAATATATATATATATATGTTTATTAATATGGAGAAGATGGATTGTTTATATTCAAAATAAGCATAGAATGGTGGAATATAAGTTAGGTTTTTAGATAAATATACATATATATATTTCACCTACTTATGTAGAATAATATGTTGTGGAGTTAGGGATATCAATATTAGTTTAATTTTAGCTGAATAGTATCCTGGGATTAGGTTTGGGAAGTCCGGGTGGGGGGTGGGGGGGGTTTATTGTGATGTATTTGTGATGTGCCTTTTTTCTATGTTGAAAACAATAAAAAAAAATTTTTGAAAAATAAAATAAAATAATATATATATATATATATGTGTGTGTGTGTGTGTGTGTGTGTGTGTGTGTGTGTGTGTGTGTGTGATATATAATACCATGATGTAAAAAAAAAGATGTTGAGACTCTAGAAAGAGTACAGAGAAGAGCAACAAAGATGATTAGGGGACTGGAGGCTAAAACATATAAGGAACGTTTGCTGGAATTGGGTATGTCTAGTTTAATGAAGGGAAGGACAAGGGGTGACATGATAGCAATGTTCCACTATCTCGGGGGTTGCCACAAAGAAGAGGGAGTCAAGCTATTCTTTAAAGCACCTGAGATTACAGAGTTTACTATGTATAAATACATTAAGTATTGCTGAAATTATTCGATAAGTGATTTTATATTTATATGTGTCATGGAATATGCTATAACTGCATCATTTCCATTTACACAAAAAGCTTTGTATACCCAACTAATAAAACTGTAGTTTAAACAATATACCATTTGGTACTGGAAGTTCAAATTGTAATCTCATCACTTTTTCTATCTAAAGCACATGGTTGTTTACAAAAACGGAGAAAAGAAATGATTCTTTTTGACATTTCAGTATAAAAATTATGAGTGCATGAAATAATGTTTTTTCCTGATTGAAGTTTATACATGATGCCCCATTTTGACTAAAAAAAGAGAAATAACAAGCATGTTCCCTTCTCTGAAGCCGAAAGCAATTTCCTTTTCTAATTTTAGTTATGCAAAGCCTATGGGCATCATCAGCATTTAGTAATTAGTTTTATAATTACTGCTGTTTTGCTCACTGTCATTCAATTTTTCTTACAACATGGTCTGGGATTGAAACATCCCACATCCACAGCTGTGTAAATTGCCACCCATTTATAAGACAAAAAAAGCAATATTCCACATTTATCATTATTTGGATACAGTAAAATTTCATACTTTGGTAATACTTTTAGTACATTAACTGCCTTTAAAAAAATAAGTGGAATTCTTAAATTATGGCAAATTTTGCTGACTTATTTTATATCAAGGTGATTAGTAAAACAACATTTTCATTAAATTATACTAAATACATTGAAGATACTAATAATATGTTTACATACATGAATTTTTAAGTACATATACAGTACATCACACTGTTCTCTTTTGGGTAAGTAATGGCTTACAAAACAACCTCCCCCCCAAAAAAAAAATAGTAAACTACAGACCTTAAGACATGAACCAAGAAAAAGAAAAAATAAATCTGAAATCAAATTTGCAGCAATTCAGTCACCTAACCTCTCCTTGCTTTCACTGTGTCCATACATGGCCTTTTATTTATGACATCTTAGATATCTGTTTTCAGGATCTCACCAATTCTATAAAAACTTTGCCTTCCTGTCAACCATTCCCTCTTCCTTCAAATATCTATTTTGCAATTCAAACTTCATTCATTCTCTCTATATGTCCAAACCATCCTATTCTACTTGTTTTGTGTTCTATTTTTTTAAAAAAAACATTCAGTCCACATTATTCAATTCTCATTAAACTTACCTGATCTTTTCTTGTTTTAACACATACTTCCCAAGTCACTAATTCCCACTGAATTCCATTTTCCTTCTCTGGGCATTAACAAGCATGGCTTTCCAATAAAAAGTAGAAGCACATTCTTATGTGTAGCTATTTTCACTTCCTTAAACAATAAATACATTCTTGTAACAGAAAGTATCTTGCTATCAGCATTTGGGCTCATTTTCTCTGTGAAACAAAACCTCCTTGGTTTTGTAATTTTCAGATATCATACTCCTTATTGTGTCATTCAATCTATCTAACATTGGCTAAAAAATTATTCAGGTTCTCAGCCTCACACGGGTACCATCTGCATAAAAAAGCCATCCATATTCATGTTCCCAGCAAATACACATTTAATGTCACCACATGCATCCCTTATACATTTATTTATAAACAAGTCAAACAACTAAGGAGACACCACATATCCTTAGATAAATGCTTAGGTACAGTTTTATTTTTATTTTACTTTCATCACATATAATGTCAGTGCATTTAGCAATCAGTCTTCAACCCCATAATTGTACAAAAATCCATAAGTCAAGCCTATTCATATTTGCATTCATTTTTTTGTAAATGAACAGATGTAGTTTCTTTCTCTCATTGATATATTTCTTGATGACCCTAATAGCAAAATTCTAGCATTAAGAATTCCTGTCCAATATAAAGCCATAGTGAATTTTCAAAATTTTGCTTGTTGTCTCTTACTGTTTCAGAGTTTTGCCAAATAATTTCCCAGGCATATTTAACCTAAAACACATACTTCTGTAACATTTGCACTCAGTCTTTCTGTTCTACAGGAAACAATAAGGATATTGTTCCAATTTTCAGCATAGATTCAATCTTCATATATATATACTGTATATATATATATTAAAAATACTAAAAAATAATTAATCAGTAATATTTTCATTAGCTATACCATCTACACCTGCAGCTTTACATTTTTAAATATTCTCACAAAACTGCTGACTTCATTTTTCATAATTTTTAAATATTTTATTATGAATTATATTAAGCGTATAAAACTAAAAAAGAAACTTAATTCAAATATATTTTTAACAACTGTGGGGAAAAGTATGAAAAATACCCCCCAAATATGAAATTTCTCCTTTTATCCCCCAGCGAGCATATTCAACATTAACAATTTATTGCTATCTCTTAAATTACTACCAGATACATCTTCATTCCATACCTCACCCCATGTTCTATAAACTCATCTCTAAATTTTAAGTTCTCCTTATTGATCAACAAAGCCCCAGTAAAAATAAACAAACACTATTTAACAACATAAGAATATAATCCCGCTTTTCATTTGTCTAAATCCTCATTCTTTTGCATTTAAATGTAAGTAAAAAAATTTTCCTGCAGAAGAGGATCTTTCTAATTAGTTTCAAAGACTTTTTGAAATCACTTTCACAAACCCTTAGCATTTAAACTCTTTAAATCAAGTCTAAAGTCACTCCTTTGCTGTATATTGCAAAAAGATTAAAAAAAAAATGATTTTACAAAGCTGAAAATATAGTTTTCTTTCTTTTTCAGTGGATTGAAGGGAAACTTCACCCAGCGACTTGAAGGTTTGCAGTTCCAAAGATTTTTCAATTTTAAAGAGGCCAATACAAAAATTAAACTCCAAATTAATTAAAAAGTTGAGGCTTGGTCAAACCTTGAGTCCATGAAAGACTGCATTTGCAGCTTAGAGCAGAGGTCCCCAATCTTTTAGGCACTAGGGACTGGTGCCATGGAGAAAGATTTTTCCATGGACCAGAGTGGAGGGGAATGGTTTTGAATACTGCCTGCATCCCGAGGATGGAGCTTTGCTTGTTTGTGCGGCCCGCTTGCTGGCATGCTGCGGATCGGGGGTTGGGGACTCCTGGCTTAGAGCATGGTGGCATCCACGATGCCAAGCTGATTGTAGACAACTACAAAAACTTCAGTTGTCTATTCACAAAAATCAGTTGTTGAGGAGTACATATGGGCAATCTCCAGATCTCTTTTTATTCCAAAGAGAATTTCAGCAGGCTGGTTCTCACATCCAGCTGCCTTTCTGGTGGTAAAGCCCTTGCAATCTATGTGGAGTGAAGAAAAACGCAGACGTTGTCTTGCCTCAGTGGAAGTACATTTATAGTATTTATTCAGTCCTTCTCATTGAAATACCAATATACTTCCCTAAAATATTCTCCCCCCCATTACTTTTTCAAGTTCATTTAGTTGCTTTCATCTACTTTTCTTAATCTTTTCTTGCTCTTTTTACTATATTCTTTGCAGTAACATTTTTCTCCATATATATTATACATTATCTTTCTCTTATCTTTTTTGCAGTAATCATTCTTTTTCCTCATCCGCAGGTTTCCTTTCTAAAAAATTAGCTAAATTCTTTTTCGGGCTCAATGAACTCCATATAGTTCTGCAGCATTTTGTAACATAATCCTTTTTGTTTTGTTTCAAGCAGCTTCTACGTGTCCACTTTCCTTATCTTTACTTTCTATTAATTCTGTTCTCAGATTAATCTGTTTTCCAATAGTTTTTCCTTTAGCATTTTGGACATTCTGCTCCTGAACTACTTTCATTATAGTATATTTTTCCATGTCCATTTTTCCCCAAGATCCCCTCTTGATACCAAATAATGTCTGCTCCAATTGAGAATTTAGCATCCTTCACTAAGAAGTCTAATAGGGTGGGGTCTCCAAACTTTGGAGGAAGAGGCTACTCCAAAGAGTCAGGGCAGCCATGGAAAAGGAATATTTCTGAGGTCCCACCAGGTGGCAAATTTGAGGCAAAGGACTTGTCTGACCTGGTGAAAATGCAGATATGGTCCTTCAAACAGCTTGAATCCATGTCACTTAGAGCTTTAAAGGTAATAATCAGTATCTTGAATTGAATCCAGAAAGCAATTGGAAGTTAAAGTAGCTTGTTTAGGCAGAGAAAATCAAGTAAGCATTTAAGCAAGAAAACCCAAATTCACAGGTATGATATAGATGGTACCTGGCTCAATTGTAGTAACTGTGAGAGGGATCTTGGAGTCCTAGTGGACAATCACTTAAATATGAGCAAGCAGTGTGCTGCTGCTGCCAAAAAAGGCCAACACAGTTCTAGGCTGTATTAATATAGGGATAGAATCAAGATCATGTAAAGTATTAATACCACTTTATGATGCCTTGGTAAGGCCACACTTGGAATACTGCCTCCAGTTTTGGTCACCACGGTGTAAAAAAGATGTTGAGATGAGGGGACTGGAGGCTAAAACATATAAAGAATGGTTGCTGGAACTGGGTATGTCTAGTTTAATGAAGAGAAGGACTAGGGGTGACATGATAGTAGTGTTCCAATATCTCAGGGGTTGCCACAAAGAAGGGGGAGTCAAGCTATTCTCCAAAGCACCTGATGGCAGGACAAGAAGCAATGGATGGAAACTAATCAACATAGAACTAAGGAGAAATTTCCTGACAGTTAGAATAATTAATCAGTGGAACAACTTGCCTCCAGAAGTTGTGAATGTTCCAACACTGGAAGTTTTTAAGAAGAGATTGGACAACCATTTGTCTGAAATGGTATAGGGTTTCCTGTCTGAACAGGGGGTTGGACTAGAAGACCTCCAAGGTCTATTCTATTCTATTCTATTCTATTCTATTCTATTCTATTCTATTCTACACTAGGAGTTGAACATAAGCAAAATGTAAAGCACCACAAATGTCTGCACTGCTGCATACTGGACCAATTGTTAACTTCGGAAGATCTTGAAAAGCAGCCCAATTGCAATAGAGTCCATTGCAATAACACAGGGGTCTTCAAACTTGGCCTTTTTATAACTTGTGGGCTTCAACTACCAGAATTCCTCAGCCAGGCATGCTGGGAGTTGAAGTCTACAAGTCATAAAAGGGCCAAGCTTGAAGATCCCTGCAATAATACAACCAAGAGGTGACCAAAGCATGACTTTAAGCAAGAAAGGCCACCCAATTGAGGAATGAGAGTTCTCTTTCAAGGTTGCAAGCACACACATGCAAACACAGTACTAAGAAGCTGGAGTATTTACTACAGTTTAGGCAGATAGCAGCAGACAGAATTGTAATTCAAATGCATAATAGCAGAGAGTGCTTGCCTGAAAAGTGCCAATTACAGCCCAAGAAGCAATAATGTAATCCAAATATGTTCCAAGAGTGACAGAATGCCAAATCAGGTAATATGCTGGACCAAGAGACAAAGGGTCATGAACAAGGAACAAGAATTGAAAGCTAAAAAGTTGTTTCCAAAAAACCAAACAAAAAAACCTACAAAGCAGCAGATTAAATCTATCTGCAGACAGCTGACTGCAATTACTCATGCCTCGGCCTTTGTCTAGCAAGGAGTCTCACTGAGTCTCACCTCTGTGGGCATCTAGTTCTGGGGCTTGAGAATTATGCCTCATCATCTGTCTACCCCAAGCGAACAGGAGATGCCTATAGCTGATCAACTTCAATTGAATTTCTGAAGCTGACAATCCTGAAGCTGACAATCCTGAAGCACACAGGCTCTGGTGGAGCAACATCATCAGATTCAAGGTCAGATTCTGAATTGTTGCTCATAACAAAGGTGCAATTGGATCACAAATCAAACATGGGTAAAATCGCAAGAGCTGCAAGTCCAGAAGGAGCCTAAATTGTGCACCAACTCAGTCTAACTTAGACAGTCTAGACTCTAGATTCTAGACTGATATACCACTTATAGTCCTATCTAGAGAGATTGCTTTGCCCCATTTACACTATTTATCTCAAAATACAGTTGTGGATAATAGATGAGGCTATCTTTGAAAATAATTCAAAAACTCTGGTTAGTTCTCAGCAGGACAGTTAGATAGCAAAGTGAAATTAGCAGATGCAGGCATATGTATCTGTGCCATTTTCTCATTTCTGTGGGAAATTCAGAACTGACACTCATTCAAATAACCCTAAACAATGTGGAACAAAAAGTATTCTCAAAGTTTTATTTCAGACCTGGGAAAGACTTTTTCTTTCTAAGTAGCACTCTATCTATGGAATGCCCTTCTCAGAAAAAACTTGTCTGATGCATACATTAACTATGGTTCCTAAGAATGATTTTGTTACTTTAGAAGTCTGTTTATACATTTATTTACTCACATTTCTAATGTTGCCCAACTCATTGGTGACTCACTCATGTTACACTATTACTTCCATGCAATTTTAGAATCTACTGGCTGCCATTAACTTTTGTTGCTCTTAATTGTTTATAATGTCTGTTGTACTTTTCACTTCGTAGACTTTTATAATTTTATGTATTAATTTTTATTGTCTTAATTCTATAATGTGCTTCAAAGGACTAAATACCACCCAGAGAACTTGTTTTAATCATTATCATCTCACTTTTTAAAAGCTGACTTCGATTAACATTTTCACAGACATATGGTACATAAATTTGGAACAGGAGTATTGGTTCTTTCTTCTCATTCCTATACTCCATTGTTCTAGTAAAAGTCTGGTGTTGCTCCAAGAGGTCGTCTGACCAATTCAGTAAGGCTGTCTTCATTAGCAAGCTGAATTTAGAAATAATATTCTTAGCTGCAATGAAGGAATTGGAAATTGTTTTCCAATACCATCAAAGCTAAAGGAAGCATAATTAGCATCACTGTAATATGGTTTTGTAATTTAATATGTATTTGATAATAAAAATTCATTGAGAGTCAAAGGGTTAAAAAAACAAAATACTTCATGGATTACTATATTTGGAAGAATAATTAACTCAGTATGTTTATTTATCTACTTTTGCTACTTGATTAAATGAATGACTGATGACAGGTTCCTTGTTTTCTTCCTTTTTGTCAGGATAAATGTTCAGTATTAGCTTAAATGACAGTACTCAAAATAATTATAATGAAATTAAACACAGTGTAATTGTGTTTATAGGCTTTCAACTTAATTTTTTTTAAAATATATTCTTAAATAATATTAAAGGATATAATTGACAATCAAACTATTTCCTGCACTCATTTTACCACATTATACTACTTTTTAAAATGGCCATATCATGTAATAAAATAAAGAGAAAAAAAGAATGCAATTGGAGAAAGAACAGAAAAAGGATACAGAATAGAACAATACAGAAGTTAAGGCAAAAAGAATCTACTGTAATGGAACAGGAGCTGAAAAGAAAGATCACTGAAAAGTTTTATCTAGTGAAAGTAACCAAGCCAACTGTCTCAAAGATGTTTTTTGAAAAGTCAAGGAAAAGACAGTTTTTCCTAGAGGAAGAAGAAAATGTTTTGCTTCTCATCCAAGAAGCTTCATCATTCACAACTAATAAAGCTTCTTGAATGAGAACCAAAACATTTTCTTCTTCTTTCTCAAGGAAAAAACAGACCAGCTGCCTCTTGAAAAAGCACCTTTTAGACAATTATGACCTGGATGACTGAGAATCTTCACAGACATTTAAGCCAAGTGTTTCTGAACAATTAGCTGACTTTGTCAGTTGAAAACTGTTGAGAAAAAGCAGTTTTTCAACAAGGCTTGTTTCTACTGTAGAAGGAAACAGAAAAAGTGGCCAATCTCATATCAAAAGTGGGATAGACTACATTGCAGGATTCTCTTCTACAATTCATATTGGTAAATAAAGTTTACATAAATGTGCAGACTCATTGCAGTAATTCTGATTATTGTTGAAAGAGATATATATTTGGTTTACATCTGGATATAAACTTAGCTAACTTTCATGCCCTAATCTACAATATATACAAATCAGTAATTGTATAATAAAAGAACTGAACTGAAAAAGGTAGGTAAAAGTGAATTGAGATTTTTTAAAAAATTTGCAATGTTATTTACAGCTGAATGCATAAAATATATATTTTAAGAAAGTGCATTTACTTTAGAAAAGGTAACTTCTACAAATATTGTTATTTTAAACACTCAGTCATGTTAACTCTTGGTGACTTTATAAGCAAGTATTCTCCATGCTACCCTGTCAAGCACAGCTTCTTTCAGTTGTTGGATGTTCATCTGTGCATCAATTTTGATGTTATTAAGCCAACATGTTCTTTGTTTGCCCCTTCTTCTTGTTCCACTAACCATTCCTAGCATCAATGACTTTGGCAATGAATTTGCACGCACAACATGGATATTACAATAAAGACTGTGCAAAATGTTTTGATTATAAGCAATGTTAATGAAATTGTGTACCATTCTATATCACAATCCTGTGTGAAATATAGGACAAACTTCATTGGGAAATGGAGTAAGCTTTACAGAATCATTCCTCGTTCTGATAAACCTATATTAGCTGAGAATTCTTTATATTTTTCAAAATGGTAAGATTTTTTTTGATACTGTGTGCCAAATCTCCTCTTCTCAGTTGAGGTTATGCAAACATTTTATATTGGCAACCTTCAATAGCAAATGTAGAATAACCACCACAAATAACACAGAAAATAATGTGTGTCATTATATAATTCAGTGAAATAACTGCAAGCTGAGTAATGTGCACTGTTCATTCCCTATCTTTAAAAGGGCAAAAGGAAACTAGAAAGCACATAGAGACAGCCATAGCTATTATTAAGGACATCAAAGAACTTTCAGAACAAAAAAAATGCTATTAAAAGATGACCACTTATTTTAATAAAGAGTTCAGAACCAGTTCACACAATTAATGGCACACTAAATAATATCCTGCAAATGATCCCAGGAACACTGCAGTTCAAATAATATCTCATTTGTACCAGGTTCTCATAAGGATATTGTCATTGCTTGTCTTTACTCTACAATTTCCATAAGCTATTATTGCAAAATTGCCAAAGTTTTGAGGGAAATAGCTTTGAAAAGCCTGATTCAGGCAATACATTTTCATTTGTGCATTCCCAAGAATACCTGACAGCAGAACCATTTCAAGCCACTCAACAGGGACTACCACTGGCACTTGTTTCAGATAAAGCTGGGTCAAACCTGCCACCCAATTTTTCAGTATCCTTTACCATTTTGGAAATCTACGTAAGTCAACATGACCGAGGATGTAAATATATCAGTGCAACTGAGTGCACGGGGGGGGGGGGGAGTGAGCTTTGTTTTCTTGCATTGTCTTTCAAAGACTGATCAGTTAATCACATAGCTATTCTATCGTGGTCAGATTCAGTAATGGGCAAAAGAATATGGAAAGTTCCACTATGTCCACACCTATCAACTTTTAAAAGGAAAGTGGGAAGGATGATACAAGGTAATTAACAAACTTTACCCCCAAATGACTTTGTGTCCTTCTTCATTGTGCATCCATTTCCTTTCATTATTGTTTTGCCCACTTTAATTTTGCCCCAGCCCAACGTCATAATTGGTGAATTAAAAGGTATGGATGGAAGTTTAGAGCAACAACAGTACAAAATAATGTAAGGCACTTTTAAAATATTCTTTGTCTTCCAATACTTTACTGTCAACACTTCTTTGTACCATACTGTACCTATACTGATCAGACAGATCTCTTTCATAAATGTGTGCAGCATCATGATGCACATTTTACAAAAACCACTGAGATTGCATCACAATATCACAACATTCCATCAGTTTCTTGATTGTAAGAAAAATACTAAGACTTGAACAAAGCTTACAAAGATTTTACAGTGATGGAATTAAGTACTGTACATATATATAATCCTCAACTTACAACAATTGGGATCGAAATTTCCATCGTGCATTGTTGCAGTTGTTAAGTGAAGTTGGGCCCTATTTTACGACAAAGAGGAACAGCCAAACAAGACAGATCCAATTCAGAAAAGGAACAAACATGTTCAAAAAGTGCCTCATTAATACTCAAAAAGTAACAGGAAATTTAGAGTGACAAAACAATATAAATGTACAGTATGTAAAGGTCAAACTTCTTATCAATACCCTGTGCTCAAGAACGAATGATCTAAAACACTGTTTTGTGCAGGATGAAATATATATTTATATGTAATTCACCATGACATTAAAGAATAACAAAATGTTAGCTGAAAACATTAAGTGATTGAGGCACCAGGTTAGAGAGCAGAAGACCATGAGTTTTAATCCCATTTTAGGCATAAAAGCCAGCTGGGTGACCTTAGGCCAGTCATTCACTCTCAGTCCAGCTCACCTCACAGGGTTGTTTTGTGGGGAAAATAGGAGGAGGAAGGTGTGTTGGATATCTTTGCTGCCTTGAGTTATTTCTAAAAATAATAATGGTGGGATATAAATAAATAAAAATAAAATAAAAACAAAATTCAACTTTTCATTTCTAATGCTAATATTAACAGTCAGAGCAAGCATGAATAGCTAGATATATTACTCCCTTTGCACCTTAACTGTGAAAACATAATGCAGTGTCTCAAAACATTCATTAGGTTTAGATTCCCTCCTAGACTTTGTGCAAAAGTACACCCACAGTACAATCTCATGTGATTCTGGCCAGAGACTAACTATATGATATATTAAATATGTCATTTGACTTGTGACAATAATAAAGATTTTTTTTTCTCTTTAGCCTTATGCATAAAAAGGCAATTTCAATAATGACCACAATTGGGAGATTTAATACATCCCTGTCCTACTACAATTCCAACAATAATAAAACTCAGCTGTGCTGCTATAGAAATCCCACTGGAGAATAAATATGAATACACACACATATACCCAATTACTTTAGCACTGATTTGCAGTCAACTGAGCTTTTAAATGGAGCAGCTACAAATGTAACATCCAGTTTGAAAACTCGTGAGATTCTAAGGGCTTGCAGATTTAGCTTGAAGTACAACCTGCATGATAGGTAAAATTTGGATTGTCCCACTGCTTCTTTCTTAATCTAAAAAAAGGAGATAATTTAAAAAAAACAACACAGAGAATATGGTGGCTCAGGATCTACTGATTCCACAAGAGATCTGTCATAACCCTGCTCACCAAGTCCACAGCTCATAACTATACTGTTACCAGCTATTTAGAGAAGTGTCTCTGACACTGGTTTACAGGGAGAAAGTAATCCCTTTGCTTCAGTATCCTGATCCAAGGGAATACACATGATTAATACTAAATTCCTTTTCTAAAGTGAGCATCACTGGTTAACTCTATATAGCAAGGTCACAGATGTAAAATAAAGTTGAAAGGAAGCTCCCTCCCCCAAAAGAACAATTGTTTTCTGAAGTCTGCAGTCAGCTACTATAACAAGCAAGGATGTGATGAAAGAACCCACACAAGAATGAATTTACAAAGCTCTGATTTCAAACCATAAACAAAATATAAGCTATACTAAAACTATAGTCACTGATTCTAGGTTGATGCCAGAACTATTAGCTCTAGTCCTGATAAGCTTTGGTCTTCCATGGTAAATTGGAGACCGTCCTCTATTTTTGAGGGAAATCTACTCTCCTGATCTTCACAGACTTCATTTTTATTGTGGCTCCTTGGTGTTCTCTGAATTTAATTATTTTCGTGCAGATGTTTCATTACCAAACTAGGTAACATCATCAGTGCTGTTGATGTTACCTAGATGGGTAATGAAACATCTGCAAAGAAATAACCAAATAATCAAACAACTGCAAGAAAATATCCAAGCTCAGAGAGCAGGACTCTACAGTTCACCCCTACACATATCCTCTTCTTTTTACTATTATTTGAATTGATAGGACCCTTCTCTTTTTAAAGAGTTCTTTCAGTGTCTGACTCTTGAAATTATTTTTTTTCAATATTCACTATAACTATTTGTCTATGGGTGCAGTGTCAGAGAATTCATAGGTAGAGTGATATTGATCCCTATATCATCCTATATAACTCTATATACCAGGTTTAGGTAAAACATAACAGACAACCATTTGTCTGAAATGGTATAGGGTTTCCTGCCTGAGCAGCAGATTTGACTAAAAGATCTCCAAGGTCCTTTCCAACTCTATTATTCTACTCTACTCTACTCTACTCTACTCTACTCTACTCTACTCTACTCTACTCTACTCTACTCTACTCTACTCTATTCTAATGTTTGGGGGAAGATGAAGAATATAGAATGGGGAGGGTCCCTTAATACTTTTTGGGGGGAGAAAGATTTACCTTTTTGCCTGTTTTCTAAATGCAGAATGCCTGTTTTAAGGCCTATACTAAACCAGCAAGTCATCTAAAAATAAATATTATATTCAACATGACTTACTTTTAAGTAGACATATATGAGAGATTTTGGTTTACCAAAGTATATGATAGAAGGAGAAAGCTAGATTGAAAGCCTTTTTTAAAATAATAGTTTGGTATATGTAGGGATATTTCTCTGGCATGCAACACCTAGCTCAGTAACTAATTCGTGATTTGAACTATGTTCAAATATTTCAACGTAAAACTACAGAAAACTATTAAATGCCTATTTCATACTGTATAATTGTAAAAGAAGGTGTGGTTAATGTAAACTTATATACTGATTGTAATACTTATTGTATATTAATGAAAATGAATTGGAATCACTTCTCCTTTTGAATAGAAATTAATTATTCATTTCCTCTTGACTGATAACAAGTTTCACAGCTGTTATTATGTGTTTACAAGATTCCTTCTAATATGGAAACCACTGTGCTTTACACAAATGGCTACAATACTTAAAATTTACTTTTCTATTTACTTAATGGACTTTTTTTTAATGTACCATAATGATGCTGGAAGAATTAAAATTAAGTGTATTACAACAAACTGAAATACTATTACTTTACTTTTTGTTCTGATTACTTACAGTATTTAAATTCATCAGTGTAAACTGAGGTAGGGAAAATGCTCTGGAAGAATAAATCTCTGGCAAAATAAATATCTAACTTGTACAGTGTGAAATAGGCATTTAATAGTTTTCAGATGGGAATATTCAGGCTTCTAATTAGCCATTTCCCGGCTGTACAAGACAAGTTAAATTTGTCTGTAGATGACTACATGGGCAGGCACTGAGGTTTAATGTAGCAACCACAACAACGTTTGCTTTTCTAGCTACAGATGCAGAGAAGTATGCCATAGCTCTTGCATATTCTCTCTCTCTCTCTCTCTCTCTCTCTCTCTCTCTCTCTCTCTCTCTCTCTCTCTCTCTCTCTCTCTCTCCTGTAGACCATGAAACACAGAGCTAGTTCCACCTGCACAAATATCTCTCCAACCCAGAACTGCATGTGTAAGGAATCAATTCATATTACCTGAACACTCACAAGCTATATGATCCTGAATGAATTATTTGTATATTATACTGCTCAGGCAAGTAGACCTTCAACGGAATGGTTATTTGCTAAAGTGACAGTATTTTCTATC
The DNA here is from genome assembly GCF_001527695.2 of Protobothrops mucrosquamatus. Classification (NCBI taxonomy): domain Eukaryota; kingdom Metazoa; phylum Chordata; class Lepidosauria; order Squamata; family Viperidae; genus Protobothrops; species Protobothrops mucrosquamatus. The sequence goes on along the minus strand of NW_015386500.1, from coordinate 837,072 downwards.
AATCAAAATCTACAAGACACTGTGACAACCTAGTCTAGGGACGGCAATGTTTCACCAAGCTAATTTCCTGCAACAACTCATGCCAGGACAACGATCTCTTTAAACTTAAGCAGGTCAAGTATTATTCCTGTCCTGCTATCTGTCATGACCCATAAAATTGAGATGGTAGCTGGGGAATGTTTAGCAGCTTCCGGAAATATCTGAAAGCTAATCAGATGTCCATTGCTGCTGAGGCCCATATGACTAATACCATTGCTGGTTCAACAGGGGAAGGTTTCTCTTAAATACAAGCTGTGGCACAAACTGTGGTTTTTAAAATCTGGAATATACAGATTGTTGTGAGCCATGTCACAGAGGTCTCTGGGAAGTGAATTGTGACTTGGGGAACATTTGTGGCCCTAACAGGTCTAGAAAAAAACAGAGTAAACTTGAATTCTTGAATATCATGGTATTGGCTCAGACTCTTCAAAAACCACTGCCAAATCTTATCTAGGTAACAGGAAGCTTCCAATCCCAGATCCACAGCAGAATTGGAAAAATCATGTTAATATACAAACATACAAACATATATTCCCTTATTAATTTAAAATATCAGACTGATATGAAATTATATTAGTGGTAAAACAGCTTATTTATAAAAACTGAAAAATGCAAAGTATCCTTTAAACTTACATATGAGTGTGTGTGTGTTCGCGTGCGCGCGCGTGCACATTTCTTTGGATATTTGGAATGAAATTTCTTATGGGATAATTCCATCCCAATGTTGAAAATAGTATTAAAAAGAAATAATATTGAAATCAACTGTTTGCATATTACTACATTGAGGTATCAAATGTACAAGGGAAAAAACCCTTGTTTGTTACACTAAGTTATACTAAATAAATTAAATGATAGTGCCTATTCTTTAGATTAATACAAACATGATTTTTAAATATCCACCAAACAAAGATTATTATGGATAAAGAAAAGTTTAAACCAACATTAATCGCAATGAGATTTTTTGAATGGTTACAATAATCTGTTACTTAAAGTAACCACTGCTGGCCAGAAATGGTTATTTTTGGAATAATTTCATTTGTGATAAAACAGATATTTCAAAAATACTGTAAAAACTATTGGTTGGTTTAAAGTTGCCTAACATTTCATTTTCATGATGTAATTGACCTAGGAAATATTACACTGCATCATCTAAATGTTCTTTCTGCAAGCATAATTTGGAATAATCCAAACAATACATTTATAAGAAAATAAATTATTCAAATATTATAGACATAAAATAGCAAAGGGCTGTTCTGAAATTTCAAATTAAAATTATTAAATTGTGTATAGCTGTGTATGTTGACATCGGATTATTAATATCAGAAGGCCATCCCATTTTGATTATAATTTATCACAGTATTTCCTGTGTGTGTGTGTGTGTGTGTGTGTGTGTGTGTGTGTTTTTATAGGGGAGAGAGAGAGAGAGAGAGAGAGAGAGAGAGAGAGAGAGAGAGAGAATATCAGTAATGGTAAATATACACTTGATGAGTTGATCCCAGATGTCATATGTAACATAAATAATAAAATACAATTTATTACTATAATGTATTAAAATGTCTCTTTAATTCTGATTTGACCATATCATTTGAATTCAAAATCCCACACTTAAGTTTTTATAAAACAAGCAGCAACATAAAATGTAGAGAACCTGTACTGTAACATCTCAGAGCCAAAATGGACTGAAAGGCTGTCACATTCAATAATGTAGCCAACCTCACTGCTCTCGATCAACAAAAGCTACAACAGCTGACATAGTTGATCATGAGCAAAGTGCAATAGTATTTACCTGCTATAACTGCCAGAACAAAACATGTCCTGAAGAAATTAGAATATATGCTAGAAAACAGATCAGTCTCTCACATTCTCACAACTAAAATGTTATTCAGCATTTCCACCATGTTTTAGTGATCTTTGGATAAATTTTTTGAGTCCTTCCTGAGTAGATACACTTCCATCTTACTTCTGCCTCCACTGTCTATTGTGTATGCTTTTGCTCTCTCTAGGTCTATCTGTACAACTAAAATAACTATTCGAGATAACCACTATCCTGCATAATTTTGTTTAATAACCCTGGAACTGTGCTGGCAAACATGACATCCTGAGGTATCAATTTTTGCAATTCAATTATATGTGGTATGTGGTTTCTTTTTTGTATCCAGAATTTCTCATAATTAAGTTTTATCCAGGAGAGATACAATCTCCCTCACCTGTCTCCACACCATGCTTAATTACATATAACTGAACTTTTGTTTTACAGTAAATATTTACAAAACAGTATCTCTTCTTTTGGGACTCCTTCAAAGTTCTCAAGTTGCTTTATTTGCATTTTCTTTCCCCTTTTTCAACACTTCCGTTCCATTCTTGAAATATATGGAGCATAACTCTGCAGAATCTTCCATCTATGGGTGTACCGCAAGAATATATAAAGATATTACATACTGGCAATTTTATTTTATTTTCAGTCCCCACACTGACATAAGGTAAGGTGGGTCTCAGTTGGTCAGTTAGGCTGGGAGTGTTGGGCTGTCTTTCATGGCATTTCCTCACAGGCCTAAGTTGGTTGTGCTATTCAGGTCTCTGGGAATGATGAAAACCACTTTAGCAGACTTTGAGAAGGACAAGGAAGGACAGTTTTGGTCTGGCAGCAACCATACTAGTCAATAGGTTTCAGTTCAGTGCCTTTGATATGCAAGTAGGTGGTTAAAAACATCCTTCTCTTACCCCTCACATTAAAGTTATTTTGACTACTTCAGAAAAAAAAAACCTTTTGAAAAGTTAAAATTAAGTATATGGGGTAACTTATCAATATTCTAATATCTTCTAAAATTAAAGAATGATGGGATTTAATTAATTAGCTTGATTTCTATCTTGTCTCAAACTATTTAACTCTTGGCAAACTCTTGTTTCAAACAATGGGATGATAATCAGGTATGAGTGATTTGGCAGCTTACAAATACAATTAAAACACAATATAATAAATAAGCAATAACCCCCCCCCCAATACTATCAATCCCTCAAGTAATTGGTACAAAGCTTTCCAGAAACATGATGTAAAATTTAACATTGGAATCTGAAACAATAAATCTACCCATACTTTTGTATTGGAAGTTCTGCTCAATAAATAGTCTGGCATCTTAATAAAAGGTTTCACAGCAACCAAGACACAGATCAAATATTTAACACTTAAGAAGTCAGTAATAAAATTATAAGTGGCTCTTCAGGTAGGGGGAAAAATATAACTTCCTAACTGGCTTAGCCAAAGCAGGCTTGGCAAGATAGCAAATGTAGCAGGAAGGCTTGTTTTAAATACTGGGATACTTAAGGTAAATCAAAAGCCTGATGTTCATCAAATTGGGCTATAAAACTAATACAGACATTTTAACCTCCCCCCCCCCTTCACCTATTGTCAATCTAGAGCAGAGTCCACTTCAATGGGATCCAACTGAATGCCATTGGAAAAAATTCTATAAGTCCAAAGCAGGGAGATTAAAAGCATATTGTTTTCCAGGTTAACATGCAACCCAGAACATTTCTGGCATCTTTAGTATGGGCTGCTGGATTTTTAGGGGGAACAAAAATCAAATTATCATTTAAATAGTGCACAAGAATGCAGGATGTCATAAAATATCTTGGTTGGTCATGAATCTCTTAAATACAAGGAGCAAGTCAAAAGCTGGATAGCATCACTAGGTACTCCAATTTCCTAGAACCAGTGTCAAAGTTATTTAAATATTCTCCTTTATATTTGATTATAAGATTTTTGTAAGTACAGTTTAGTTAAAGTACTTGTCTTTTGGAGAATTCCAAAATATCAGACATAAAGAGAATTGGGTAATAATCCCAACAGAGTTCAGAAGTAAGAAACCAGGGACCACTCTTACAGGAGTGTTCCTTTATATTTTGTTGACAATATGGCTGGATGACCGGAGACAACTGGAGATACAGATATTCCTTGACTTACAACTGCTCATTTAGTGATCATTTGAAATTACAACGGCACTGAAAAAAGGCACTTGTGATCGTTTTTCACACTTATGACTGTTGTAGCATTCCCATGGTCACGTGATCAAATTTCAGATGCTTGGCAACCAACTCATATTTATGATGGTTCCCAGTGTCCCAAGGTCATGTGATCAAAATTAGAGTGCCTGGCAAATGATATTTACGACAGTTGCAATGTCTCAGGCTCATGTGATCCCCTTTTGCGACCTTCTGACAAGCAAAGTCAATGGGGAAGCCAAATTCACTTAACAATCATATTAATAACTGCAACTTAATAACTCTGGCAAGAAAGGTCATAAAATGGGGCAAAACCCACTTAATGAATGTCTTACTTAGCCACAAACATTTTGGGCTCTATTGTGGTCATAGGTTGAGGACTACCTGTATATCTTTCTTTTTTTTCAACTTATGTATGAGTGTCCTAAGTCCCAAGCTGAGGACTATCTGTATAGCCTTACTGGCTCCAGCTGGTTTTGCAAAATTATCTGAATAATGACACTATTCAAGCTGCTGATCTGGACATCCAACTGTTGCTAGGCTGAAATAAGGCAATGGCAACCTGTTCAGCTGCAGTCACATTATGTCAGTTGCCATGGCCTAGGTCAAGGGTAGGCAACCTTGGCTCTTTTATGACTCGTGGACTTCAACTCCCAGAATTCCTGAGCCAGCATGCCTACCAAGGTTGCCTACCCCTGGCCTAGGTAAAGAGCCAAGGTTGCCTACCCCTGGCCTAGGTAAAGAGCATGAAACTAGTAGCCTCCATTGTAAAGGGAGTAAAGAATTTTTGAAATTAATTTTGAGTTCTGGGTCAATGGGAAGGAATGGTATTCATTTATTTAATGCAACAAAAATCTCAATCTGTTCTTTTTCTGTAGAATTTTGGAAATATGTCATTCTCATTTCCAGAATCAGAGAACTTCCTTCTCACTGAATCACAAGACAAATTGCATTCTTTTTAGATTTATAGCTTGTTATGTCTCCTACACATTTTATATCAAGTGCTAACAATATTGGCTGCTTCTCTTTATCAGGTTTCTATTATATCTACTGTAGCTATCTTCTTTTTAAAAAAACCTATAATCTTATTTTACCCTACACTTCCGTGGGAATAAGTCTAGCTTCTGCCTAAACATAAAATTGAAATAAACAGGTAATATAGCTATTGGGGCACAAAATCCCCAATAAATATTTTTGTTGAATAACTCACATTATTATTTCATTATTTCTTTTTAGCACCAAGTTTTCAAATGAAAGAGCATGTTCTCAAATTTTATTGGACTCTTTCCATACTCACACCAGAACAATGAACATGGCATCAGTGGATATACAGCCATACCTAAATTTTATGTTTCCTAAATTACCAATAAAATGTTTTTTCTTTATATAAAATTAAAGCATTCCTTCTTATTAGAATATTGTGGCTGCACTTAAAATTTAACATATTTTTCAAGGACTCTACTTTATTACATTTGCACAAGCAAATACAAGTGCACATACACACCCACTCACACACACATACCACAAACACACAGAGATACGTGGAGATAAAGAAAAATGTATCTTTTTTGTTCTGTTTTCCAAACAAGCTGATACATTATCCTTGTTTCTTCAGATAAATCACAATTTAGACTTATCAGAAGGCTTAATTCAAGCTTAATAATATACTAGTTCAGTGGTGGCGAACCTATGGCACGGGTGCCAGAGGCGGCACTCAGAGCCCTCTCTGTGGGCGCGCGCGCCATCGCCCCAGTCCTAGGCCTTCAGCTGGGTTTTATAAAAACTTTTCGCTTTAGGCCTCCACCGCCGTGTACTAGTTAATTGAAAAGAAAAACAAATGGTGGATTCCTTCCTTGCAATTTTCCACTGTACACAAAACAGGGAAAGCAATTATCCTGAGGAGTTCATCTTATATAGTTAAAACTTCCCTTATGGGGAGAACTAACATTATGCTGAAGTCAGCTTTCAAATGTTAACCTATATAATCACCATTAAGTATGTACAGTACATGTATATACACAGTGGTGGGATTCAGCCAGTTCGCACCACTTCAGCAGAACCGGTAGCTAATGTTTTGTTGCCCAGGCCCAGAATGGACTTTCGGAAGCGGCATCCACACACAGAACCAGTTGTTCACATATTTGAATCCCACCACTGTATATACAGTTGATTATGACACACAACTTATAATTTCATGGTCAAAATTATTCTTCAAAAATGATTATAACTCTAAGAGACACCTCCCTAACAACCTGATCATTAAAATAAAATTTAAAAAATACTAAATAATTTTGTCTATATTTAGAAATGCAGTTTTAAAGGTGAGCTCACCCCTTTTAATATCAACTCAGCATGATTCAAAGAGCAAGGTAAGAAACATTTCCCAAATTTTCCCAATATCCATTTAAATCACATTTTACAAAACTCGGCAGAGTTTAGTTCCAGTTTTGATAACAGAATGCAGGTGGAGAGAGCCAAGCAAAAACCTTTTTTTGTCTGAGAAGACAATCAGGTAAAAATTGCCTTGTAACTATTGTATTCAAGTAACAATCTGAAAAGTTTATAAATATCTTTTGAATCTAGGAAAGGAATTTTTAACTTATTTAATAAATATTTATTCCTATTTCGGTTAACAAGTGAACTTTTTTATATACAGTTAAGCAGTTGTAATACATATAACATTTCATTAAAAAGTGTAAAACACTATGACATAGAAGTAATGGTTCAATACCACAGCTGGAATGTTTGGCTTCTTGTAACTCAATGTGAGCATCATGATTTTAAAGCTATATACAGTTAGCCCTTTCTAACACCAGATTTGGTGAAATGGTATTTATATTCAAGTTAATGCCTTACATTTTAAAGAAATTTTAATTCATTACGCAATAAAACAATAACCAGGCAGAAAAATAAGTAATTCTCTGGACAAAAATATATCACCAATTTACTACTCTTATAACCAAAAAGGTTACATTTCTTTCACTCAAAAAAGTACTACCTACTTAATAAACAGGGGGGAAAACACATAACAGGGCTATTTTATGTACACATATGTAAAACAAAGCTTTTAAAATGTATTAAGGCTTAACTTTCTCATAATCATGCAAAACAATTCATTTCATAGCTATAATTCACCACAGAATTAAGCATACTTAAATATTTCAAGTTTTAAAGACACTAACGATCCAACCCATTTTACAAACTTATCTCAGAGTAAACCCCACTGAACTCAATGGGACTTACTTCTGAATAACCATGTACTGCATAATATTTTATCAGACCAGGACTAGCGTTTTGTCAGTTTCAGCAGTTTTAAAATTAGACTTAAGACCTAAATTATGTAAATATGCATAACTCATCTCATTTTCCCAGCACATTAGTTGTGCTTAGTTGTCCATGTTAAAATAAAATATAAATAGAATAAGAGTTTATTTCACCTTCACATGGTGTCTTTCTCATGCAGACCTCAGATTTCCATATTTGTATCCCTTTAAAGGATTTGATATGCAGGGAAAAAAGAAAGGATGGTAAACATTTCAATTCAGAGATCAGTTTGGCTGCCACATTCCATGTATTATCACTACGCAAATCCCATACCTTTCACTGATGTGTTGGGTGGTGGTCCTTCCATACGCAGGTTCCATGGAGGATCCCCTTGATTAGCAAAATCCCTCATCTTCAAATAGCTAATTGTTAATCGGATGATAGATGCCTTGTCAAGCTGGCTGGTAATGGCAGCAGGGAGTGGCAACAATTTGGCCAACTCATAGAATTCAAAATTTTCTTTTCCTCTTCGAGAACGAGCAGCATCTCGGGATTTTTCCTTTCTCAAGGCTTGTAAGCTGGGGGAAGAAAGAAGCAAGATATTCATTAGTACTGTATTTTCTCTGACAGAGCCACTGTTTTTCACAATTCCTTGCCACTGTACAAATATACGCTGCAAGCACTGTTTAAATATAGATACATAAGCTATAGGCATATACAGGGCTTTTTTTCTCATAGAACGCCCAGAACGGAGTTCCGTCACCTTTTTTGGATGGAACCTTGTAGGGTAGGCAAGGCGGGTTGTATGATGTGTGTGAGTTTTGGCACCTTTTTTTTTTTTTTTTTTTTTTAGAAAAAAAGTACTGGGCATATATGTCCCAAAGGTGCTTTTTCAAAAGGCAACTGGACACCACCTATCTCCTGGTTACAACACAGTCCTTTCAGCAGTTCCAAGATTCCACAACCATTTGCACTACTCAGGTGAACCTGAGGACACCAATAAAACTCCAAGTGGTCCCAACGACTGTCAGAAAGAGTGTTAATGACCAGATGACTGCAAGGAACATAAACCCTTCCATTTTCCACCAGTCAGAACAGAAGAAGCTTCCTGGATGAGAAGTGAAATGTCTTCAAGGAAAAACAAAGAAAGTTCAGTTGCCTTTTGCGAAAGTGCCTTTTGGACAACCATGACCTGGATGACTGAGACATATAGAGGTGTGTGTGTGTGTGTATGTGTGTGTGTGTGTGTGTGTGTGTGTGTGTGTGTGTGTGTGTGTGTGTGTGAGCTGGGCTATTGGTTTGATCTCCGGGCTTGGTAATTAGGTTGAAACGTTTCATCTCCGTTCGGGGAGACATCTTCAGTGCAGTTTGAATTGTGTTCAGGTAGCAATACAATATGCAGGATTGGACCACGGCTTACCAATTGGATCTGTAACCCATCTAGAAGACATTTAAATTAATGTGGTATCCCAGATCCGTGATGGTACTAAATATTTTGACTTGAATGGATTGGGGTTTCACTGAAAAAACAAACGCAAAGCTTGACTATCATTACAGTTTCAGTAGCTGAGATCACTTTTAGCAGTTTTGCTTGGCCTGCCAAGAATTATAATCTGGCCCGAGTAATTCATACTAGAACAGCCAGATTATGTCATGATCACCAATTACAAATAGTGCCTCACTGGAGTTAAAATATCTGGTTGGAAACACCTTTCTATTCCAAAACTTGTGTTTTGTGACTGGAAACTGCAATGATATAGGGACATGAGAGGAGAAGCCTTCTTGATATCATGTCCTTGTTATGTAAGGCTGTCTCCCAAAAGGCTATGCTAGAGTCAATACTGGATTTATGTTTAAATGGAAAACTGGACTTTCAGTGACATACATACAGTATATACATGCATGAGTGTGTATGTAGTACTTACAAATATAATTGAGCCCAAAATTTATGTTGTTAAGTGAGAAATTTGTTAAGTGAGTTTGCCCTATTTTATGACTTTTCTTGCTGCATTTGTTAAGTGAATCACTGAAGTTGTTAAATTAGTAATATGGTTGTTAACTGAATCTCATTTCCCCATTGACCTTGCTTCTCAGAAGGTCACATAAGGCAATCACATGACCCAGGACACTGCAACCATCATAAATGTGAGTCAATAGTTAAGCATCCGAATGCAAATCACGTGAACTTGGGGGTGCTAAACAGTCATAAGTGTGGGAAACAATCGTAACTCACTTTTTTCAGTAATATTGTAACTTTGAAGGGTCACTAAATGAACTGTTGTAAGTCGAGGACTATCTGCCTATATCTATATCTATATCCATATATAGATAGATAGAGATAGAGATAGAGATAGAGATAGATAGATAGAGAGAGAGAGAGAGAGAGAGAGAGAGAGAGAGAGAGAGAGAGAGAGAGAGAGAGAGAGAGAGAGAGAGA
>NW_015386500.1:805268-826432 GCF_001527695.2 Protobothrops mucrosquamatus | reverse complement strand
AGAGAGAGAGAGAGAGAGAGAGAGAGAGAGAGAGAGAGAGAGAGAGAGAGAGAGAGAGAGAGAGATATTGAGATTTAAAGTGCATTTATAATATTCATTGACAGGTTGTAGATATCTTAATGAAAATAAATGGAATCTAGCTAGGTACTGACTGACAGTGAGAACTATTAAGCAGTGGAACAGCTTGCCTCCTGTAGTTGTATGTTTTCACATCGCTGGAAGTTTTCAAGAAAAAAATGGACAACCATTTGTTTGAGATGTATGAGGACTCCAAAGTCCCTTCTAGCCCTATGATTCTATGGTTCCACGTTTCTCACAGTAGCCAATGGAAGGCCCATAAGGAACACACTAAGCTACACTTATTAACTCCAGCAAATGGTATTAGAAACCTATTGCCTCCTTTACTGGAAGTAATATGTCATCATTATAATTAATAATTCCATAGTCCTTGAATTAACATCATCACCTTTTAAAATTCTTCCATATAATAAAATAACAAATTACAAATGCTAAATATACTTTCTATGAAGAAAGATTTTCTTTTATCGGTACTATATCATACATAGGTTTATATATCCTTACTATGTTCTACCTGTTCACATTTTAAATAAATATTTTAAAATGCTTTCTCTTAATCCTATTTTTCTCTGGGTTTCCCAATTTTACAATATCATTTTTGAATTATAAGCAATATTCTTAGTGTGGCTGCACAGAAGATTTTCCTTGAGCTCTGTCATCATCCTACCAAATCCCATTTTAGGAGGATAGCCATGTTAGTGACATTGCATAAAAAAACCCATAATCTTTACTTTATGCCTTTTAATAAAATTTGCTAATCAGAAAAGGTGCAACAAGATTTCTTCTGATTTTCTGCTAAGACCCCTTTCTGATTAATTATAACTAGTCCAGATCCCATATCAATATATTTGAAATTTCCTGTCTTTCGTATGTCACTTTGTGATACTTTAAATTTGTTATCACTGAATATCATCTTCAGAGTTGGTCAACTCATTAATTAATTCAAACTCTGGATTACTTATGAACAAATTAAAAATTACTAGTTCCAATATAGTAACAGTCCTAATAGATGAAATCATCTTTTGTCTATACAATTGCTAGAATTGGACAAGTTTAAATAGATATCATCATCATCATCATCATCATCATCATCATCATCATCCCTTTTAATAGTTCCTCTTTTCTATCAAACAGTCATCTGCACTATTGGATAAGTAAGAAATTTGTATAGCTTACTTGTTAGACTGGATTCTCATTTTATAGGTGGTTGTTTTAACCATGTCTGAAGCAAGAGCTATTGAGTTCCACAGGCTTTATTCCCAAGTGTTCCACAGCCTTTACATTTTCCCAGTCCAGTCTGCAGCAAGTTGCAGTTATGCCAAAATGCATATGTGCCATGCTTACCTGCCTACATCCTAACATCTGATGCAAATGAGTATGTCATGACATTTGCTCCCCTGCAAATGATTATGTTCCTATATATAAGCAAAACCGATTTTAACTCAATTTCACCCTTTAGGAAACTCATTTTTTAAAAGCAGACTCTTGCATATCATTACAGCTGCTATGCTCATTACAATTTTTATGCCACAATTTTTGCATTACAACAATCGTGCTAACACTGCCTTTTTAATATTCCATTTAACATTTTATTTCATACTGCTTCTTTTTCACTTCAGAAAACATTCAACATTTCTTTACTTATTCTTGAAATGAGAAGTATCACCCTACCTCATTACACACATCTTACCAAAAGTCTTTTGTAGTGGCAGCACTGTACTTGTAATAAATAGTGATTGGCTTGGAGGACTATAACCATAAAATAAGGCCCTAGAGGCTGAAAGGTTGTTCAGACTATGATATAATGGCATAAGGCAGGGGGAATGACACAGCTTGTACATTAATCTAGTATCCATTTGCATCAGCTACTATTAGAAGGCATAGAAAGCTGATGACAGCAGCCAGACCCACTACTTCTCCTTGTCTTCTAACTTTCAGGTAGGATAATTGCAAGAGTAGATCCCACGGTGTGTGTTTTCTTTTACAACACTAATCATCCTGCCTTGGTTGCTTCCCAATCTTTTATATAGAGGAACACACAGAAACAGAGAAATTGAATCAAAAAAGAAAATGAAGAGAAAAATCAGGAAAGGGATATGTGGGTTACTCACTTCTCTTTGGTTATGTCCAGAGTAGTGGGACTTGGCTCAAAAAAATGTTTAGTGTCAGAGACTTTATGCAATGTGACACATCCAGAGACCACAGAATTTTCTTTATCAAAGTGCATCACATTACTCTGAAGCCTTTTGCAAGATATAAGTGGTACTCTGAAAGTTTTGCAAGACATACAGTAAGTGGATTTTCCATGCTATCTTCTTTTGCTGAATAAAATTCCCAGGCAAGGTATAAGAAGCAAGGAAAAGTAAAGCAAGGTGGATACCGGTTTTTTTTTTAACGTGTGTGTATGTGTGTGGGGGGGGTAAATCCTGGACTGCAAATCAGTATCAGGGGGTACTTTGTATTAATCTTCAATAAAGCAAAACATACATTCAAAGCTTTGCACAAAGCTCTTGTTTGTCATTAAAATTACTCCTACAAGCATGGCATCTGAGCTTCTATATTGGTAATGTAGCATTAAAAACCAGATGCCTATCTTACTGAGAGAACAGGAAACATGAACCATATACTACCACCATCACAGGTCTGTATGAAGATTCTGTATCTGTCTTCCCTTAAAAAAGAACAAGAAAAAAAAAACCTCTCAACCGACAGGAGTGATGCCTGACACTTTCTGAAACTGCTGGCTGTGTTTTCATATTTTATGTGATAAATGAATAAAACTAAATAAAATGTTTTTTAAAAATCTAATGTTCCCTCTCTTTCTCTCTCTCAACACAGTTGATAAAACTATTGTTAGTTTTTCTACCACTTACTAATATTGACATTCCTCTAGATTTCTGACCAGGAAAAAGATTTGAATACAAGGGCTCAAATATTGATACAATATCTCTTTAATAAAAATGACTTTTCATCATAAGAAAATAAATCCTGTTTTTTGAAAAGGAGGTCAAAACCTTTCAAATTTCCTCTACAAAGAAGGAACAACTATGACCTGAAGAGAAACTGATGATAGATAGATAGATAGATAGATAGATAGATGATAGATAGATAGATAGATAGATAGATAGATAGATAGATAGATAGATAGATAGATAGATAGATAGATAGATAGATAGATAGATAGATAGTCAAACTATAAGAGGGATTCTCCCACGGACCCGCATCTTGAGCCCTGATGATGTCGACAGATGCCGACGAAAGCTAGGCGTTTTATTAGGCAATTTTAACATTAAATTATTTTATTATATTCCCTGGTGCTCGTGTTTGTTCATTGATTTTAAATATAGATAGATAGATAGATAGATAGATAGATAGATAGATAGATAGATAGATAGACGATAGATTTATTTGCTTAGGAGAATCTAGCACAGCAGAGCTGTACTATTTATCAATTAATGTGGAATGCAGACTGAAAGAAGGTCTATATTAAAAATTCAGCCATTAAAAATTCATCAAAGATTTCATCATTTTAACTTGCATTCCTTTGAACACCTGCTTACTTGTCAGAGCTCCGGTCAGAGTTAACAGTGGAATCTATGGTTGCTACAGAAGCTCTACCACTTTTGACATGAACTGCATGACAAGATTTGTGGGTTAGCAGTTTAAAACAAAAAGAAATAAAATAAAATCTGACAAACTATGTTGCTCTACCAAACTTTTTAGGGTAGTTATTGGACAAACCTGAATGTGTCCTATGCTTCAATAAATGTTTTGAATGGGTATGAATGAATATTTTTTCCCATGCTATATCACTTTTGACAAAATGCAAAATTTAGGCAAACATGTAAACAAATAGTAACTGCTGTTATTTACAGCAGAGCATAATTTCTTTAAACCTGTCCAAGAAAAATGCCTTAATGTGCAAATAAAGCTGTCTAGGATATATGCTGGAAGTTTAACTTGGAACCTTCAAGTTCAAGGTAAAAATTCTGCTGCTTAACTAATGTACTACTCATAGCTGTCATCATTAATTTATGTTAGCCTCTGTAAACATCAAGAGTATAATAGGCCAATTTCACAACTAAATATAGATGCACATTTTGTCCTTATATAAATGGCAGATTGCTGCTGTAGATCATCACTGCAACACGTCAGTAGAGATGCACTGTTTGATGCTCTGATGATCACACAATATATAAAACCAGTTGTAATGGTTGTTTGGAAGCAAAGTGTAACACAGCAGCAAAATTTCATTTGTTCCACAAACTCAGGATATATTAAGCTTGGCTGACAAAAACTGTTTGATGTGCTAAATCAGTTTGACCTTCATTTTTACTTTATATTTCCTATTTGACACATTAAATACAAAACCGGATACCATTACATCTATAAAGAAAAAAAACTGTGTCAAATATGCACACATAGCAAGAAGATTTTGCAAATCTTTAAAGTTTATATTTGAGATTTATATTTGAGATGTTAATATTCAAAGGAATGTTGAGTTTTTTTCTGGAGAAAAAAGAAACATGACAGATCTTAGCAATACACTATATTTTTTTTGTATACAGACTTTTTTGCATTACTGTATTCTTGGTCCAAGCATCACTTAAATTATCAACTGTATCATAAATAATAACTGTTCATCTAGAATACAAATAGTACTAGATTTTTTTCACCACTCTCTCAACCATTCAGTTGGCAGATTAAAAACAGCAGAGAACAGGCTGCTCTCCCTAGTAAAACTACCTAGTTAAGTAGAACTTTTATCTTGGGGCAAATTATACATTTCACACCTTAAATTTCTATTTACAGAATCAGCTAATCACTTCACAATTGAACTTCTCAGAACAAAAAGTTATCAATTAAAGTGGTTGAAACTCCTGCAAATTATCATTTAAGAATAAAGTAATTGCTTTCATCAGGGCAGAAATGCCCGCCAGAACAGAAATGTCACTTTAGATTAGTGTTCTCACTCCTGAAGCAATGGATGACACAGCTGATATAAGACTAAATGCCAAGACCAATCAATTGCTTTTGTGGCTCTGTTCTGAGCTGCTGTAAAAGGGACCATTTTCTAGGATCTACTCTCTATTATAGTAAATGCTATCTCCTTGGTAACATAATTTCATTTCTCATAAATTCTGCCTGAGACATTGTCATAACAATGGATGTTTGTTAAAAAGAATGCTGTTGGTTTAACGCAGAGAATTAAGTGTGAACGGCTGTCAAAGTACTACAGTTTATTTGTTCTTAAACATAAATTGAAGTCTTCTCCATTAAAAAGAATACTCATGTGGAAATGAGCATTCCGAACAAATGTAATATTTTGTCTTTAAAGGTGCTGTATAGCTGATTTAGAGCAGAGACTTCTTTTTTACACATACTTGCTTTGTTTCTGTTAGGCACCCTGGTCTTTTACATAGATTTGTCAGTGTAAAAATAGAATAGATAAATACTTCACTTACTTTCCCAGCAGTGTAGTTTGTAAATGTGAAATTACTGAAGAAAAAAAAAAGTCTCATTATCATCTGACATGTTATTTGTTAGCAACCTCATCTGTGTATAAACACTTTTGAACTGAGCTCTCTCTACAACGTATCTGCAATCTGTATTGTTCATCTTTTTTAAAAAAAATACCAAGAATTTGACTTATGGACTCCAATTAAAAATATATCCAAAAATCTAATTTGGTGGAACAGCAGTAATTTTTATATGATTCCTGTTTTGGCTGAGTTTCAAAAAAAATAAATAAATCACAGAGGAGATTTTATTTTAGACTATTTTTTTTTAAAAAAGGCTTTTGATTCTATCTAAGAAAAAACATTATATACTGCTCAAAAAATAAAGGAAACACCCTATAGGATGTCTCATAGGATGTGTTCCCTTTATTTTTTTGAGCAGTATATATTGTAATACTATTATTACCAAAACAGTAAACACAACTGAGAATGTAACTGCCTGCCAATTACTGTCTGGTCAACCCCAAAATACTGTTTCTAAGAATTCACATTAGGTATAGCAACTCCAATATGTTTCCTGGGGATATTTATGTGCAAAAGATTAAAGGATTGCTTAATGACCAGTTGCTTAGTGACCGTTCAAAGTTACAATGAACCCTTTCCAACAGTTACTTACAACCCAGTTCCAGAGTTCCAATGGTGGCACCCTGTCCCTACAGTCACATGATCAGATTTCAGATGCTTGGCAACTGGCTCATGTTTATAGCCAATTGCTGCATTCCAGTCATGTGACTATGATTGTGAATTTTTTTGCTGGTTTCTGTCATTTTTGGCCAGTTTCTAGCAAAAAACACTAACAGGAATGAATGGATTTGCTTTACGACCATGGTGCTAGCTTAACGATTGGAGCAAAACAATCAGGTCAGTTACATGGGTGCCTTGATTATTGACTGTCATGAAAATTAATGAATTAATTAATAAATAAATTTTCCAGGTCTCATTATGATAATAAGTAGACTATCTCTATTTCCATGGCACCCACTATATTACCCAGCCATATGACTTTTTACTTGTCTTTTTAAACCTTAATTTAAAAAGAGATGGGAGATCATGTTGCCAAGTAATGCACTGGTTCCCATGCTATTATTTCCAAGAATGATTCTGGACCCACAATTTTTGTAAGACAGACACCCATACATTGATTTTACATCTCTTCAGAAAAACATACGTCAGCATATGAAAACCTAAGTCAGTTATGAAAAAAAATACTGTTGCATTCTGTTAGATGTATACTCCCTTAGTAAGTAGAGTGCCCATACCAACAATTTCTACTACATACCTCTAGCAGTTTGTTGTTTATGTATTTATTTATCCTAAAATTTGGAAATGCCCATTTCCAAAATTAGTCTGTGTAATCAAGTAAGAACAATTTTTTAAAAATCAAGAAAAGTTACAAGAAAATTCTGTGCATCCAAACTCACTCCCTCTAACAAAAGATCAACTGCAAGACTCCATAAACACTTTATATATGTGAGAAGAGACAGATTTTTTTAAGGCCTTCTGAAACATTATCAGGGCGAAGGGGACACAAATCTCTGGAGGATATCACTCCAAAGCAGGAAAAGCACCCAAATTTTCTGGCTCCCAATGATGCAATTTTTGATCAAACTGACCAAAACACACCAACTATGCCTAACCTTACTGGATGGGCAAAAACCATGGTAGATAGGCAGTTTTTATTTTGGAAAGGTACCGTATTTGTTCTCAAAACTTCTACTGTGCATACCAACCATAAAAGAGGGTGATCCTGAATAAAGGGCTTCTCATATAAATAGCTATATATTGTGGGAAAACAGTTAAAAATCACAGTATTGCCCTGGGTTCTTACTACATAGAAATTATCTTCAAAAACTATATAATTACTATAGCACAACAAACCACGTATCTTAGCATGTTATCTATCATTCATCTATATTTCTTTCCTAATTTATCTGGATGGCATTTTGTAGTTATATGTGTTTAAAACAAGTATGTTAAAGTTCTACTTATGATATAGTTTTTTTTTAAAAAAAGATTTATAGATACGATGTTTAAGGGAATATGACATAGTTATATAAGAATTTATTTATCTCTAAAATTTAAGCATCTTTTCACATTAATTGATACCCTAAGTCTAGAATTAATTTCTTATCCTTGATTTTTTCTTCTCCAAGCTAAATAAAACTACTAGGATTTCATCAGGAAACCAAGCATGAAAAGGGATCCAATCTCTGATCTCTAAACTATGCAGGAAAAAAATAGTTGCTAAAATTTAAATTTTTGAAGTACATGCACACATTTTATTAATGTTTTGACTTTTCCTTACTGTCAAAGCACTATCCTAACAGTGTTAAAACACTGGAAATCTATAAATGATAAAACTCAGCTTCTCTCCTGTGTTTTAAAAATATTAACGTATGCAGAAATAGGATGGCTTTCTATTTACTGTAAACATAATACATAATTATAATATATAATACTGTAGTGAAACAAAAGCAACAGCACTTAGACTTATATACTGCCCCATAGTGCCTATACAGCACTCTTTAATAGGTTTACAATATCAGCACATTGCTCCCAACAATCTGGATCCTCATTTTACCAACCTTGGAAGGATGTAAGTCTGGGTCAACCTTAAGCCCCATCAGGATTGAACTCCAGTCTCTGGCAGAGTTTGCCTGCAATACTGCATTTTAACCACTCCGCCACCAGGGTTCCTAAGCATATTATGTAGATTCTCCCAAAAGTATAAATAATACAAATTCTAGGCTTTCTTAATTGAAACTAATCCATAATTCTCCAAATTTATCAGTACTTCAATTTCTTCTGAAGAATACAGATAGTCCTTGCTTACAGGATACAGAATACAGACAGTAACTGAGAGCTGCAATGTGGTCGTAAAGCATAACCTCACGATTGTAGCAACTTACAACAGCAGTCCCAGTTGACATCATTAGGCAGCTCTCGCAAGATTACTAAGCCAAATATCATGTGATCACTATTTACAACCTCCTGCCAGCTTCAGCTTTGACTTTGTCACAAAGGTCACAAATGGTGATCAGAGGATCGTAGGGAAGCTGCAACAAATGCAACTACAAGGAGTGGTTGTAATCACGTAGTTCAGTGCCACTACAACTTTGAACATTCACTGAATGAATGCTCGTTAAGCAAAGACTACTTATATCTGATTAGATATGTTCTCTTTTTGCACTTCTTCAAAATGCTTAAGTTCCTAAATTATTTTTCAAAGATTAAAAGATTATACACACTTGAAAATCGTAACATCCTGAAAAGCTTAAAATCTAGTGATGGAAGAAGCACTAAACATCAGTACATATTAAGAGTTATGACCAGCACTGACTTTGAGCAATTATTCAAGAATTATATTTGTCGTTTTGATAACTTAGATAAGAACTATAACTAGAAATCTATAAAGTATATATCTGTCAGATGAGTGGAAGTACCTCACCATTATGTGTTGCTAGCAATAACATATAATGCTCAGAAGCTCGAAGGGATTTTATACACTTTGAAACATTCAATACGTTCAAAAGGTCAGCACCGTGGACCATTAAACCTGATAAAACATATTTTATACTTGTGAATTATGTTTATACACTATTTAATATTGCTAATCTTGCACTAAACAGAATATGTATAGATTGTTATGAATAATTGAAGTCACTGATGGTGCTATTTGTTTACTGTGTTAGTTGAAGGTGGGATTACAATTTAATGGCTGCTATACAGTACTTTGTTTCCAGTTTGGGGCCCCATATATTTCCCATGATTCAAAAGTCCTTTCTGACAAAAATTCAAGTCTAATTTAGTCCTGAAATATGATGAGAATCTCAAAGGAATTTGATTCCAGTTCTTCTTTGATTGAACTCAGATGATTCCCAGGCTTAGAGTTAAGATGGTAGTTGAAATCTTTGTTTTGATTCTGTTTTCTAGTTAGCTGTATTCTTTTTTCTTGATATGTGTTGTTTTCTTTTTTTATTTTTATTTTAATTGTAAGCTGCCCAGAGTTGCTCTGGAATTGGCCAGTCTTAGAATTGAAATAATAAATAAATCATATTTCAGAATCTGTATTATATGCCAATGGAAAAATCAATTGAAGATGTATAGATACATGATTTAAGAGACATGCTTTGAGTAATCTTAAAAACAATGCACATATTTCAGAGTCAACATTTTCTGTTAGCTTATTTCATACACATTTTATCACTTCAACTTGCTTACATTCAGAAAGAGAATTATATCATAGTACAAGCCATCATTTTATTTATGATAAGTCAAAAATGGAAATACAGCAAAATAAACTACAGAAAAATAAGTTATAACGTTAGAGCTTCAATCTTAGTAATATTGAAAATCCTTGTTTTACTTTTCTTAATCCCCTTTCCACTCAATGAATAATGCTATATCTATTAGAGAATAGAATGATATTGTTCAATCACACCATTTCCAGTTTCAAATATTTTAACAGAGACTTGGGTATCTTTTCTAACTGTAAATCTCCTAATCATAAATGCCATATAAAATTACTATAATTAATTATTAAAATTATTATTAATCTGATGAATAATTTATAAATAGGCATCTGCTTCAGACATTAATATATAAGCACAGTATAAATATAGCCATGCCTGATGTCATTGCATTAGCGATTTTATACCTAATATACAGTATGTATGTGGGTGTGAATGAATATGTTTGTGTGTATAAACACAGACATAATACTGTACACACATATACTCTCCAACAATCAATATGAAGGTGACTGCTAGCCTCATTCCAGAACATATTAAGAAATACAAAAGATTTTTTAG
Organism: Protobothrops mucrosquamatus; assembly: GCF_001527695.2. Classification (NCBI taxonomy): domain Eukaryota; kingdom Metazoa; phylum Chordata; class Lepidosauria; order Squamata; family Viperidae; genus Protobothrops; species Protobothrops mucrosquamatus. The sequence continues at coordinate 816,024 of NW_015386500.1, read as the reverse complement.
ATGGTAGAGGAATGAAAATCTTACCAGTAAAAACATTTATACAATTAATATGGATACAAATAAAATAACGGAACATGAAATGTCAGGAAAAGGATTAAGCAAAAACGTTAAAATGTTCACTGTCAAAACCACATTGTTTTTTTTATTATTATCTTCTACAGGGTATGTAATAACTGAAAAAAGATAAATTTCATTTGAAAATGCTCTGTTCTTTAAAAAGTCACCATTTTGGCTGGTATATTTTTGAATGCTTTGGAATAAATGCTGTCAATTTTAATACAGAAAGGAACTTACCTTCCCAACTTGAAACTAGGGCTATCTGATCAAAATAATACCATATATTAATTCTAACCTTAAATTTAAATATTAAACAAGCCCTGTTCCATAAAAATTCAAATTTGCTAAAGATCCGTGTGCAACTAATATTACCTAAAAATCCTAGCCGTGCAAGTTTGACTGTGCTTCTGCATCATCAGAGTTAGAGTAATAAAAGGAAAGGGTAAACGAAGAAACTATCAAAAAGGCTATTACACCTGATGGGCTTCACACAGGACAGATGAAATACAAGCTTCAATATTCAAAATACAAAGGATACAATCTTGTGTCTGGTTAACTTACAGGAAATGGTTTCAGAGACAATTTTACACTAACTACAGTGATTTGAGCAATTTTTAAAAATAATACCAGTCAATTTCTCTCCATTATATTTTGCTGGCAGAAAATAAAACATTTTTCTTTGAAATGATTGCCTTTGGTTTTGTTAAATCATGCAGTCTGACAACATGTGGTCACCATTTTCACATGATCTTTCTGCTTCTCTGGAGGAGAATGAATTTGCAGACTGATTCTTGATATAAATATGTAATATAGCTTCAGTTAAGGCAATTTCCATTACTTCAAGAAAGGAAGGAACTGCTATATTATCAAGAAATCAAATTCATGCTCAAATTGACAACATATTCAACATGGGTGTTCATATTAGAAGTAATGCTAGTAACTGCTTTTGGAAACGGCAAACAGAGGATATTTTTATGAAGTTCAGAACCAAATTTAACAGATTTATTAATTCCACTTATTTTAGTAAGCATCATAGAAATGGCAAGGGATTCACCGAAAATTAATATAATGCAACAATACAAAGTTAAATCAAATAGCGCTACTTTTAAAGAACCAACAGTTTTATAATCTCATTGTAGTATATCAAATTAACTATTTTTTTCCAAAATAGAAGTTTATATTAATTTATATTAACTGTGGGATTAAAATATGCAAGTGTCCCCAAATGATTTTTGTTGTTTAAGAGAAGGATTGAACATTGGTTTAAATATTTACTGTACTATTACCAATGTCTTCAATATCCAAACATAACTTTCATAATATAGAAAGTGCTCAACATTTCATGTTTCAGTATTGAATTTTCTTACTCTTTGAAGTGAATATTTGTATAAATGCTTATATTTATATTTAAAATTATTTAAAAGAAACAGACCAAATAAAAGAGGAGGTGGAGTTGCTCTTTATATAAGAAATAACTACATCTCTACAGAAATAGAGCACAATAGTGATGAAAACTGTCTTGAATGCATTTGGGTCAATATAAAAGGGGGGGAAATGACATTGCCATAGGTGTATACTATAGGCCACCCAACCAAACAGAGGAAATAGATGAACTTTTTGCTAGTCAGCTAACTAAGATATGTAGGAAGCACATCACAATAGTAATGGGGGACTTTAATTATCCTGACATCAACTGGGAGACAAACTCTGAACCAAGTGGAAGATCAAACAGATTCCTGACAAACCTAGCAGACAACTTTGTGTCCCAAAAAGTAGAGAAGGGAACTAAGGGATTAGCCATATTGGATCTAATACTCACTAACAGAGATGAAATGATAGAAGATGTTGAAGCCACAGGAACCTTGGGGGTAACGATCATGCATTATTGGAATTCAACATTATGCAAGCACAAGCAATAGAACACAGTCAAACTAGAGTCTTGGACTTTAAGAGAGCTAATTTCAATAAACTTAGAGAGAACTTGGGAAGGATTCCATGAATGAGAATCCTCAAGGGGAAAACAACTCAAGAAGCTTGGGAAATTTTGAAAAGTGAGATAATAAAAGCCCAGTCTAGCACAATACCAACAAAGAAGAAAAATAACAGCTCTCAAAAGAAACCAGTATGGCTGCATAGAGAATTCTCTTAAGCCTGTCTTCTGGAGTGAGCCAACACTCCAGAAGACAGGCTTAAGATACAGGAGGATCTGGACAGACTTGAACACTGGGCGCTATCTAACAAAATGAAATTCAATGGTGAAAAAAGTAAGGTTCTACATTTAGGCAAGAAAAACCAAATGCACAGGTATAGTATAGGTCAGTGGTTCTCAACCTGTGGGTCGGGACCCCATTTGGGGTCGATCGACCATTTCACGGGGGTCGCCAAGCAAACCTGTCCGCCATTTTTTTTGTCTGCCTTTTTTTTGTCCGCCATTTTTTCCCCTTTTCCGGCGGGTGCCTTACCTCCCTTGGGCTGGGCCAGCTGGTGGTCGGCCTGCTCCGTCTCTGCCGCTTGCCAGCTACGCCTCGGCCGGCGCAGGGGGCGGAACCACGCATGTGCAGCGCTCCCGGGCAGGGAAAGTCCTTGACTTACGACCGGTTGGGTAGTCCTCGACTTACGACCGGTTTAGTCCTCGACTTACGACCGGTTGGGGTCGCGGCATTAAAAAGGTTGAGAACCACTGGTAAAGGTGGTAACTTGCTCAATAGTAGCAACTGTGAGAGGGATCTCGGAGTTCTAACGGACAATCACTTAGATATAAGCCAGCAGTGTGCTGCAGCTGCCAAAAAAGCCAACACAGTGCTAGGCTGCATTATCAGAGGGATAGAATCAAGATCACGTGAAGTATTAATACCACTTTACAATGCCTTGGTAAGGCCACACTTGGAATACTGCATCCAGTTTTGGTCACCACGATGTAAAAAAGATGTTGAGACTCTAGAAAAACTACAGAGAAGAGCAACAAAGATGATTAGGGGACTGGAGGCTAAAACATATAAGGAACAGTTGCTGGAATTGGGTATGTCTAGTTTAATGAAAAGAAGGACGAGGGGGGACATGATAGCAGTGTTCCAATATCTCAGGGGCTGCCACAGAAAAGAGGGAGTCAAGCTATTCTCCAAAGCACTTGAAGGCAGGACAAGAAGCAACAGATGGAAACTAATCAAGGAGAGAAGCAACCTAGAACTAAGGAGAAACTTCCTGACAGTTAGAACAATTAACCAGTGGAACAACCTGCCTCCAAAAGCGGTGAATGTTCGAACACTGGAAGTTTTAAAGAAGAGACTGGACAACCATTTGTCTGAAATGGTATAGGGTTTCCTGCCTGAGCAGGGGGTTGGACTAGATAACCTCCAAGGTCCCTTCCAACTTTATTATTATTTTTATTATATCATCATCACTGCAGATTGAGTGTAAGAAAAGAAAATGAAATCCATACCAACATTCAAAGACTGGGTGGTAAGATTTAAACATATTTAGGAAATACAAAATAGGATGAATTAGGGTCCTGGAGGCAAAAATGATGGAAACAAGGTCGCCATACTTTTTATTTCATAAATATTCCTCATGGTTTAGTAAATCTACCCTCTTTTTTATTATTCCTTCCTCCTTTACATACTTCTCTTTAATTTATTATGTTCTACTCCTGGCCCTTGAAGATAGGAAAGCCTGAATAAAATCTTCTGTAACTATATGAAGAACTCAATATGTCTGTCATTAAAAAGAAATAGTGATTTTTTAGGAAGGGTTTCTGTGGGTATCTATGCATGTTTTTTTTTCTTTTTCATCCATTTACAAGATTTCTTTTTAATCTAGTATTCTTACATCACTACCTAATATCTACTCAGGATTCCAATTAATTTTTTTTGCCTACATTTCTGAAGCCTCTATATCTGTGAAGGAAAATACAATGCACTAGTATATATGAATATGACCATGATACTTTTCCTGAAGAATTTTTTGTTGTATACAATATTCATATTTTTGAAAAGTAAATTGTAGGAGATACATTTCCTAGCCTTTTACTTATTTAAGTATGAGAAAACTGACATGCTAATACAATAATTTTTGTATAATTTGAGTTCTCCTTTTCCTGATCTGAAAGGCTTATAATGTCCGTGGATATGGCACAAGAAGAAGAAGAGACAGATTTATTGTGTTGCTAAGGGCCAATGGGCAAAGTCAATAATATTGAGTCTTCTCAAAAGTATTTGTGATAAGTAATGGAAATAATTTTCAATTGTAGCATTATCAATGGTGGAATAGCTAAAACCGATGTTAATCAGATGCTATATCTGTACAGTTTGGTAAATGGAATGACTATGACTATGATAACTGATATATCCTACAATTTCAGTATTAAAGTGTTAGAGATCCCCAGCTTTGTGAATAGCAATCATCCTATGTATGTTGCAGAACTTGGTTGGAAGAAGACTGTTCCTATTGTTGTGTCCAAGTTGGACACTGATGGGACACACCTCTACTATGAAGATAGTAGTTAAGACTTTTTGAGATTAACAAAAAGGACAAAGGAGTAAAATAACAATAATCTGCTACTTAACAAGAAGCCAGTTAGCTAGATATTGAAAAAAATAAAAAATCTTCTAAAGATAGCGATGTATTATCAGATTCTTCATAATCTTGGTAAAAATCCTAAACATTATCTAAAGCCAAAGAGACCACCCTAAATTAATAGGCCATGGAATTGAGACAGAAGTAGAATTATTATTAGTGGCAAAGAGTAACACAGTAATAAAGTTAAAACAAGAAACTTGAGGTCTATAGATAAAAATGTTTGATCCTTCAGTGCTTTTTTTCTAAAAAAAAAAAAAAAAAGGTGCCAGAACTCACACACGTCATACAACCCGCCTTGCCTACCCTACAAGGCTCCATCCAAAAAAGGTGCCGGAACTCCGTTCTGGGCGTTCTATGAGAAAAAAAGCCCTGCTTCTGAAACAGTAAGACAGATCATCTAGAATCTCACAGATAAAAAAAGGAACTGCTGAGATACAGGCTGTGTACCAGCCTCCATGCATTTAGGTACATGCTGCTACATCTGGCTGTAATTTTGAATTTCTGCTCTCTATCCAATGAATTTTCTATTTAAAAGTTTGTGTCTTTCAAAGTGGAGATCTTTAGCTGTAACCTTATATTGAAGTCTTAAAAGTGCCACCAGGATGTACTTTGTATATAATAAATATACAATAGCCTTAGCTCCAGACCCCACATTCTGGCTTAATTTGCTTTTTAGCAAATTAGCAAATTTTTAACCATTGGGAAGGAAAGATTAGGAATAATGTATTTTTTGCTATTTGGGCATCTTTTCACCAGAAGATGCTAATATTTGATTAGGCATTCTAGATAATATTTTAAGGTAAGCATTCTGGGGGCGCAATGGTTCAGTAAAGACACTGAGCTGAAAGCTGACAGCTCAGGTTCAAGACTAGAGAGCCTTGCAACAGGGTTAGCTTCCCAGCTCCTGCCCACCTAGCAATTTGAAAGCATGCAAATGTGAGTAGATAAATAGGTACCACTTCGGTAGGAAAGTAACAGAGTTCTGTGCACTTCAACATATAGCCATGCTGGCCACATGACTACAGAAAATATCTTCAGACAATGCTGGCTCCCTCAGACAAGAAACAGAGATGAGCACTGTGCCCTAGAGTTGGACATGACTGAACAGGGAAACTTTTACCTTTACCTTAAGCATTCTGGAGGTATACAGTATAATTTCACCTATGACTAATTTTCTTCCTTTGTTGTCAAAACAGTGTAGTCTTGCACTCAGAATTGCAACTGTGTTGGCTCCTATGTAAAATGTGGTAGAGGATGAAGTTGTTCCCATAACTCAATGATACAGAGCTACCATATATAGGCTACAAAAGTATGTAACTAGACAGCTACAAAAATTAGAAGTTTCTGTATGTTTTTGCTACCCTTAGGCTTTGAAATCCTAGATATGATAATGCTAGTATCTGACCCAGCATGAGATAGGTTGAATAAAATAAGGCTTAATTTAAGATTATTTCACCAGGAATTTAATGACTACTACTAATTCAGAAATAAGCAAAGAGAGGGCAGCAATGCCTTGAAATAACACAAATGTAGTACAAAAAGTATGGCTTCTATCTCTTTATTCCAGATAAAACTTTTGTATTACTGAATTAGTTTAGGATCAGATATTCTGTCATGCATACAATGGCCTCAGTTAACATCCTTGGTAAAGATATATTAAAGGCATCAGCAGCAGACGAGGAAGAGGAATAATCAGACCCTTATTTATCAGCAGTGAGACAAACAGAGACCACAAAGAGATGGTAAAGCAGATTAAACCATTGTAGATCTGAGATCATTTCCAGTTCAGTCAACTACCTGAATCAATATGGGGCTGTGGTAACAGAATAACAGAGTTGTAAGGGACCTTGGGAGGTCTTCTAGTCCAACCCCTGCTCAAGCAGGAAACCCTATACCATTTCAGACAAATCCAATCTCTTCTTAAAATTCTCCAGTGTTGAAGCACCCACAACTTCTGCAGGCAACTCGTTCCACTGATTAATTGTTCTAACTGTCAGGAAATTTCTCCTTAATTCTAGGTTGGTTCTCTCCTTGATTACTTTTCATCCATTTCCTCCAAGGTCCCTTCCAATTCTGTTGTTCAGTTATTCTTATGAATATTTTTCTGGACCTACAAAATGTTCATGAGAACCATGCAGTCATTGAGAACAACTTTAGTTATTACCCAACAAATATTGTAGATTCAAGGGTGCTGGTGTTTTTAACATCGATGTGTCCACAATTACAATGATTCTGGTCAACGTAGACTTTTCTGCTCAGGTCTTTTTGCTCTTTGAGGTTGAATGTCTTGAGTATTGCAAGACAGGCTCATGGCAGGGACCTCCAACTTACAGATTACAAAAGGCTCACTATGGGGACCCATGTCCACGGTGTGCTTTTCCCCAAAGTCTATGAACACTTCTTGTAAAATTACTGCATTCCATTCCAACCACTTGGTCGTTAAGCAAAATTATCACTAAGTGAACATATGACAGAGAGAGGGGAGGGAGGGAAGAAGAGAAACGTGCTGGGAAGATCACTGGTTGTTGCCATCTCATTCAGATAAACTTCCTTGTACAGCTATGACAGTGTTACGCTAGCATGCATTATTGTCAGGCATGGAAATTTGGCCATAACTACATACATTGGTAAAAAAATAATAATCACTTCAAAGCATGAGATGGGCAGCAAATAAATTTAACAATAAAAAATAATAACAAAAATATTACTGTTTATTATGGTCATATTAACTGAGGTAGTTGCTAAATAAGGCCTGGCTGTTTTTGAAAAAGGAATAACAAACTGACAGAGGTGATGTGATGTGCAAAAAGTTTTGAATATCATGCAGAGAAGCTAAACAGAAGAACAGAATATTTTTATTGTCATTGTGTAACTCACAACAAAATTAAGTAGAAATTAAACAGAAGAAAAAAGACCAAAATTGAGAAAATTAATTAACTTAGGAAGTCTAAAAAAGTAACTGCTGTAGAGTCATCTAGGCATATCAGGGCGGACAGAGTTTTGCCAAAGTTCTTTGGTCTTTAGCACTTTCCAAAATAGTGCACTATATAGATTCACAAGGATCACGATAAAGAATATCAGGTAATCCATTTTTTTATAGATAAGGCTTAAGCTCTTATTTTAGTGCTTAGCATAGCCTTTCTCAACCTTTTTACCCTGAAGGAAACCTTGAAATAACTTTCATGTCTCAACTCCTGCATAAAAATTGCAAAAAATACTAAAACTTCACAGTAGAATTTATTTCTAATGTACAGAAAACATGTTTTACAGCAACAGCAAAGCAGCAGGCCAGTAGCTGAGTCATGGCATGTACAAATTTCCACTACTGCAAGTGTTAGCATTGCACAGTACATGAATATTTTTGAATCGCTATCTCTCACAGAAAGGCTGGCTTAGATTGTTATATCAACATTAATTTATTCAGTAAACTATATTTAAAGAAACTATGCTGTACAGGGATGGGTGAAACACATTTATGTCTCCTTTATGAAATACATTTCTTGTCTATCATTTCAGACGGGCTTCCCCTATAAATTTTAGATATTATAAAAATGAAATATGCTTATTTTCAGATAATTGGGATAACATTATCAAACCTATTCCTTTTCTTAAAAAATATTAAGGCAGGGTCAAGACAAAAAGATTGGTACAATAAAGAATAAAAGAATATGTGAGAAATCACAATACAGAAACATATATAACTGTATTTGAAATCTGGAGGCTAAGGTTTTGATTATTTTTGTCTAAAAAGACATTTCATTATATGATACTTATCTGTGAACAATTTCACTGATAGGCTAAAACAATGAATATTAGAATAAATAATATTTTATTTTTAAAGATACTTCAAGCTTCTTAGTTATATTAATTTTTAGCAATATAATAATCCTTCTCCCCTTCCTCACGTTTATTAGATAAAGTGGGTCATGTATAACTTTCCATCTGTTTTTGTTTTCTATTACTTGAAAGTATTAGTGATCTGATACATATTAATTTTCAAGTATAGTTACAAGAAACTTGTAAAAGAAAAAAGATTGCATTAATGTTTCGAGTAATAACAAAAGATTGCATTAATGTCTTGAGTAATAACATTTTAAGTCTTTGAAATATGTACAATAAAACTACACAACCATTAATTATCAAGGTTTCTTGAATAATTTTTCCAATTTCTTCAAAATGTTCAACCAAAATGAGTAACTTTATATGCACTGTCAACAGCAATTGTAATGTGTGCTAATTTGATTATGAGCCTTCCAACATTAACTAGAAAGATCTTGATTAATAAATGTAATTTTAAATAGTATGGCATTGTTTGTGAATTATTCTTATAATAAGTTCTTGCCTACTTGCTGAGATGGATTTAAAGGGGATTTTATATCATAAAGAGTTGCAAGCTGAGACTTCATTCAGATGTTCATGCTATTTTTTTAATGTTAAGCAAGCCTGTTATGTTTCATATGGAAGTTTTACATAATTACAAAAGACTCATATCATAATTGTATCTACATGTTTTAAACTTCACACATTTTATATCTAATTCTAATTATATTATGTTAAGAGGAAGCATATAAATATTTTTACAATTCATATCCATTTCTAAGTGAATTTTTAAGTAGTAGAGCCAAATGTTACCATAAGAAAAATGACATTTGCAAGAAAATATGAAAAGCCAATACTGTGTTGCATTTTAGAAGATTCATCCTCAAAACAGGCAAAGATTTTAAACGGAAACAAAACATGTACACACTCTGCCTTCCCTAACTTGTTGACTAAACTCTATTAATTTCTTTCAAACCTTCCCCAATAAAGAAGCCATAGCACAACAACAACAACAACTTTAATGACTTTGGATTAAAATGAAATAATGTATTCCATTTGAAAAATTAACTAATCCTTAATCTTCACATACATGCACACATGCAAACCATTCTTTTATGTATAACATAGAAAGTACATATGCACTTAGAAAGAGAGTTGAGTTCAGTGGACTATTCGTTCTAGATAAGTGTGTTATGGTGCTGCTACAATATACAGTTTACATTGTTTAGATTTGTCAATGGATATTTTCTACCATCTCAGGATCCTGAGTTTCAAACTCCACACTGTGTGAAGAGACTACATGGATAGCACAGACTCTCAGTGCAAACTTTTCTCCTCTACAAATAGTAAAGGAGAAGGAAACAATTCCAATTCTATTACCTTATTTTCCCTTAAAAAAATACAATTGTTTGGAAAAACACTTCCAGGTACATATGATAATGCGGAATGGAGTATTTTCATTCACATTGCTCACAGCTTGCCATGCATGATATTTACCAGATACTCTACTTCATTCCTTTTCACCCAAACAATTTCCAACACAGCTAGATATCAAAAGCCTGTTTAAAAAAGAAATATCTTAAGCATGCCCTTCGACGCTTTCCTCTGGCAGTTACATAAGAATCCACATTTAGGATCATTATTCTAGACCAAGAATTATTTCTATTGATTTCATACTGCAGATTTCTTGCTCGGATTTGAACTACTTTTTTTTTTTTATTCGGAGGTAAAATAATGAAAAACAACAATAATAATATAAATAATATTTTAGTAATAGTTGGTTAAGTAGATATCATTCCAAAATATTACAGTTTCCAAAATCAAAACCATATCGAACAAGATTGAACATTACAAACACAGAATTGTTATAATTGTGCAATGAGGGTTCTTCCACCCTCTCAAGATTCGGGGCTATCTGGAACTGCATAGAAAGGTAGAAATTCCCCATTTCATTGACAATGGACATTCCATTGCTAGAAGCTAATAGGTCTGTGGGATTTTCAGGATGAAGTCTAATCAAAGAAATTACCGGTAAGTTACAGTAGATAGTAGGTAGGCAATTCAGTCTAAAGATCCCATTCTTCGAAGTCATCTCAGTTATTGCTAAAACCAGGGCTTTTTTTCTCAGAGAAAAGGTGGTGGAACTCACCTCCCTCCCCTGGCCACGCCCCCACCCAAACCTGGCCACGCCCTCATCAAACCCTAGGACCGCCCCTTTAGAGAACAGGAATGCAAGTAAAATTTGGGAGGGGCTATAAAAGTAAATGTATGGAATTACATAAAAAGCAATGCAGTACATGTGCAA
>NW_015386500.1:765961-801648 GCF_001527695.2 Protobothrops mucrosquamatus | reverse complement strand
CTCGGGCAGGGTCGCCTAGGAAACGGGCCAGGGGCGCGCCGACCGAGCCTCCCTATGGCCGCGGTTGTGAGCCAGGCAGGGGCAGAGAGCTGCGAGTGCGAGCGCGCCCCCCCAGATGTTGCGCCCGGTGCGGCCGGCCCGGAAAAAGGTGCCGGAACGCGGTTCCGCCGCGTTCCGGCTGAAAAAAAGCCCTGGCTAAAACACATATTATCCAGTATTTAATCCTAGTTTTGACTTAGCATAAACAAATCAATTTTGGTGCAGTCCTTAAAAAGGCAACTAATTAATCCATTGTTGTAGGGATGAAAGAATGAGATGCCACTCATCTGAGTAAACAGAAACCCTAGCTTTTATAAAGGGCTAAAGAGTCCATGACTCAGGAGATCACATTGGGGAAATTCATGTGATTTTTTTTTCTGGCTATGCAGATAAATCAAGTTCAATTCCCAGTTAAGAGTCTTCAAAGACAAGATATGAAGGATAAATAAATATTTTGAATAGAGCATAGAATAGTTGAATATGTTAAAGAAAAGAAATGAGAAGTTTCAAAGCTTAGTAATATGCAACAGATTTCTTCCTTTTTAAAGTGAGGAGGTCTGTTTATATTCTCCTCTATAGATTTGCTTACTTTGAGCACAAATTCTTGCTACGATGAATTTTTAAACTGATAATATGTTAAAATTAATATAATCAATGTTATTCAATTGTATTTATGGAAGGAGTTGCATCATCTTAAGTCTCTCATAAGAATAAAGCTGCTTGGTTTTGGCCCTATTCTTTTTTGGAAGAGTAGCTTCTGGCAGATTTATATTCATACAGGCAAATATGGACACACAGGTAGATATTTATCAGGGGTATCAAACTCGCAATGTCACGTAACATGTCGCGATGTATCGTGACTTTTTTTCCATTGCTGGCAATGGGGTGGGCGCGGTTTTGCCATGACGCATCCGGCTCACGGGCTGGCAGTTTGATACCCCTGCTCTAAGGGAGAAAGGAATGCTCAGAAATGATTTTACCTGGAGTTGGTAACCCTAGATTAATAAGATAAACAAGTTGGTCACTGCATAAGGTTTTTGTCTATGTTTAGATATATTTTGTCTGTCTCTACTCTTCCCTTTTTTTAAAGTGATATCTTAAATTCAGGGTTGTCTTCATTTTGAATAAATGTGGAATATGAAAATTACTTGCGACAACAGAAAAGTGCTATTTTGAAGCTTAGCAAGCGGCAATCAGGGTGAATCAAAATGTCTAATTTGAACTGAAAAGTCTAAAATGCAAAGCTAGGTTTTGGGTTTAAAATTTGTTTTGTTCCTACTCATCGTTTTGCTAGAATCAATCATCTTCATTGCCAACATTCTGAATCACTTTCTGATTGCAACCATCTTGACATAGACCCAGGCAATTCTCAACAGGGCTTCAGTTCATGTTGTGTTTTTTTAATCTACTAGTGGCATAGGATAAAAAGATGAAAGTCCAGCTTCTAATTATGATAAATCTGTACAGCAATGTTAGCAACCATAATATAAAATTTAACCCAGGAAGTTTTGTACTTGAAGTACTGTAAAGTATATTTCAATCCCATCATTTGGCTTTTAAACTTCAAATTCATTTTTTATCAACTCTATTCATTACTAAACTCTGAAAAATATAAACTTCTGAGCTTTCAATAAACGATTTATCGTAAGATACTGTTACGAACTGGTGAACCTATATAACTGATATTACTCACTTTATATAGGATCTATGAACCATATTGAAAAAAATTAAAAATTCTAAAAAGATACAATAAGGGATAATAATAATATATGCAGACTGAATTACCAAAGTGACCACGGGGCTACAGCAATTCCTCTATGAAATAAGTCATGCTTGAGACCTTTTAACAGAAAAGATGGGAAGAGATTATATAAAATCATATGTTACGCAGACAGTGGGCCGAGACAGGTTCTGCTATTCTCCTAATATTACGACATGTAATCATCTAATGAACCTAAACCCAGAAATAATGATGGCAAAAAATTTGGATGACTTTAAAAAGAAATTAGATAACTTTTAAAGGATAAAATTATTAATGGCTGCTAGTTACTGCTAGCTCATTACAGTTATTTGCTTTTATTTATTTATCCCATTTAGAAACTGCCCGTCTCCCTCACAGAGTGACACACGAGTTACACTGACAATATATTACTCCAGTGTCAGTGCAATTTTCAGCATTACTTTCTGGAAAATCTAATAAGAACAAGCATGCTGGACTAGATAGAACAGATAAAATGTATTGCAATCCATGATCAGACATAAGCACTAAAAAGAAAATAAAGAAGAGATAGAAAATTATACAAAAAGCCCACAATGGAATATTTTACTTAAAATACAATATTATACCTCTAATTCATTTTGAGTAGCCTATATTGTTATATGCAGCAGCAGCAGCCAAAACAGCAGTAACACTTTTGGTCATTTCCACACACTCATCAGATATAAGAAATAACGAGATTCCTCTTGTTCTTTAACCCGTATTCACTATAAAAACTATATAAATTGAGAAATGGACACTGAAGTTATATATGCCTCAATGGTTTTTCCTTCTAGTGCACATGGCCAAGCATATTGATTGAAAAAGTTGTTACCATATTTTCCCTATGGTAGGAATGAGGACAAAGCACTGAACTGCAGTAAAGTATCTGCAAATTTTCAATTTAAATGTCACATTAAATAAATAGCTGTTAATACTAAATTTCTTCAGGCTAAACTTTTCTTAAGAAGAGGAACAGCTTATTTTTCTGAAGATCAGTAATCAATGGTGACCTATACTGGGCTTGCATGGGTGATACTGCATTCATCCTTGTTTTTCTTGACTTCTCAGCGGCCTTCAATGCCATCAACCACGATATCCTTCTGGACAAGCCCAGTGAGGGCACTGTTTTGCCTTCTTGCAGGGTCAATTCCAGCTGGTGCCGAGGAAGAGGGGACCGATCTATTCCTAGATTTCTGCTTTTCAGAATGATTCAGGGCTCTCGTGTCTTTCTTTTCTTCTTTAACACCTACCTAAAACTAATGGACCATCACAGAGATTGTGCAATAGCAGTACAAGCTACCCGCACTGAGCAAACATTTACTTAGTGACCATTCAAAGTTACGACAGCCCTGAATAAGGAAACTTAAGTTCTTGTAGTTGCGGCTATTGCAGTGTCCCCACAGTCACAGCGTCACATAGTTATGTGATCATCATTTGCAACCTTCACTGCTGGTTTTTTATGAGCAAAGTCAATGGGGAAGTCATCAGGAAGTCACACATGATGTCAAGTATGCTCAATTCACTTTAGATCACAACCAGTATGAATGCAACTGCAGCCATAAGTAGGCTTGGTCACATGATTCTTTGTTTTATGATTACGTTGTTTAGTTCTTTCTCCCAATTATAATCGCTAATGAGGACTACTTGTAATCAACTAACACCCAACATTACAAATAAAGTTTTACAGGAATCTAGCTGCAGGGCAATACCAATGACACTCCCCAGAATCTCTCAAAAATAGTAAATACACCCTTTCTGATTATCTTCAGCCTTGCCTCTGCAGTAAACATATTCACTGACATCGATTTCTAAAAACTTATGATCACTGTTGACCTCAGCTTACCATAACCAGAACTTTAATGTACTTTTCATTACTGTAGTTTCTGAACTGATTTGGCAACAAATCTGCAGTTAAGAGTTGATAATGAGATAATTTCACCAACTCAATTTAACTGAGCTGAATATTGATTGCCTATGTTCTGAATCTGATTTAAACTGCATAAATACATGCAAATAAGGTAGTTCTAGAGTTACCACCTTTCATTCGTGTTTGAAGTTGCAGCGGTGCTGAAAAAATGGTACTTATACCTGGTCCCCAAAGTTATGGCCATTGCAGCAACCCCACATAAATGTGATCAAACTAAGTACTTAGCAGCTTATCTGTGCTCACAACCAGACAGGTCCTATAACTCACTCCACCCACCTATTTTCTCCTCATCTCTGTTCTTTTGTCCCCCTATGCTCTATGGTGTCTGCTGCCGTTCACTCAACCACTCCCCTTATTCAAGATCTTATTGAGGAAGAGTGAATTGACCTGGCATACATCACCGAGATCTGGCTGACTCTGAAGGGAGGGATCCCCTCTTGGAAATGTGTCCAGCCAGGTTTCAGGAGTTTCACCAGCCAAGACCCTAGGGCAGGGGAGGCGGGGTGGCAGTAGTTATCAGAGAGTCTCTTTTGGCTTTCAGGAGCCTTGCTCAACAAGTTTCTGTGAGACCCTGTTTCTGAAGCTGGGCTCAGGATCAATTGGGATTATTGCTAGTATACCCGCCTCCCTGCTATGTAGCCTGAGCTGCTGGAGGTTATCTCAGAGCTGACAGTGGAGTTTCCCAAAATCATCTGCCATCCCTGGGTGTGGCCTCGTAAGCATCCCAGGAATTCACTACCTGGTGGCCATGGGCCTATCCCAGATTGTTACAGGCCCAACGGAGGCCATGAAGGGCCAATCTGGACATGTTCCATCTGCAGTGGAAGCAAGATGATGATAAAGTAGACTTGAGAGCAGCAGAGTGCAGCAGAGTGCAGGACTACAGGGGACATGCTATTTTGCAACCCCAGAGCTGCAACATGCCAAGAAGCCCCTCATCTGCAGTGCGACAAGCAGCCCCAGAGCCATACAGTTCTGGAGCAAGCTGGGATGCAAAGCAACCAAAAGGACATATATGGGAAGCAATAAGAGGTTGGAGAGAATTGAATAGAAGGCAATCCCTTAACTTGGAAGAACCAAGGCTCAAGACTGGAACAGGTCAAGTCGTGAATGGTTTGGACTGGGATGGTTCCTTGGCTAACAACTGATTGGATTCAGTTAACAATAGCAATGGGGAGTGCCATGATTGCCATCATTAAGTAATGTGGTGATGTCAAGCTTTATTATCTCATCAGCGATGGAAATTCCAGTCCCAATTGCCATCATAGATTGAGGACTACCTGTGTACAGTTATGAAGATCATAGTATATATGCTTTTTTGAACTAACAAAAAAAAATAAGAACATTTATTAAAATGTAATTCATCTATCAAAGACATATTTGATATTTTTCTTTTCTATTAAAAAACATACCATAATCATAGCAGCCTCAAAAAATAATCATGTAGCACCTTAAAAAAGTCTTATTGATTAAATTTGACTTCACCAATTAATCAAATAAAGGCTTCATTGATAAATCAACCAATTTTAAAATGGCAGCCCTGTGGACTAATTGAATTTATTCATAACATAACAAAGGAATATTAACATGTGGTAAATATATTGATTCTGCACCCAGTATATAAACACAATTCTCATATGTAAACTTAATCTGAGATCATAAAAAAATCTGTTACCAAGTCTTTTACATTCTGTGCACAATTATTTCTACATTACATTGTGAAAGGAATTTCCTCAGGATCTGCTGCTCTCAGCTTCTCAAGTTTGACACACAATGAGATATTTGATTCATTTGAATGGTGAAACCTCACAGACAAGATAGCAAATCACAAGCCTCCTTTATGTCACTTTGATTAGCAAAAGTTATATTGGGACTTTTGATTTTTTGATTCCTTTATAGAACTGAAAATTTGATTCAGTTGTTTGATTATTCTGACCCTATCCTTTTTTATCTGCCACAACAGTACAACACAACATCAAAATGCTTCACTTTTTTTATATAAACTGAACATTAAAATAATTCCAAAAATGGTTTAGGCTACTTCCCTTTTACTGTATATTCTTATTTTGTTTCAAAACAAAACTGGCATATATTAACTGCAAAACCTATTGTATTTTATTTTTCATAAAATAGTGAGTACAATTCAGCAAAAATTAAGCATTCTTCTAATAAACATCAGGGAGAGATTTTAATTTAAAAAATAAAAATAAAACACTTTCATACCACCAGCAACTAAACTCCCATGTCTGATTACAATAAAAACATAAAGCTGACATACACATTTTATGAATTAATTTTATAATTCGTTTAATTTTATACTTGCAATTATAAAATTATGGTTTTATATTACACAACATTGTAATGTTAATTAAAATAAAGCATTAGAAATAAAGCTTAATCAACAATTAGAAGCCTCGGCCTTCATTTATATTTTTTCTCTCTCACACACACACACTTTATATACACATGTGCTTCTTTAAATGCGAAGTAGAGGATCAGCTGCTTCAGTTCATCAGGGAGCACTTTCAGAGATCAGATGAGCTACAAAGAAGGCTCAACTCCAAATCATTCCTAGGCAATCCAGCAGTTACTATAGGCAAACTTCCCAAATGACCACAAGTATTCATGATCATAGAGAAGGGAGAATTATCTAGGATAACAGTGAGGCCAAGTAGACCTTTACAAGTAACTACTCTCCTCAGAAATGAACAATCTCCCAATATAGTTCTTTGAAACTTTCTATTGCTAGCCTTTGCTTTTTGTGTTTTGTAGAAATATTAACTTCTGAACTAGATCCACAAAAATAGTTACTAAAACAGTCAAACCTAAATCACCAATACTTGCACAGCTATTTTCAGAGAATGTGCTTTAAATAAATACAGTTGGTGTATCAGCCACAGCTAATAAAGGTTGTCCTGATCAGAATCATCCCTAAATGACTTACTTATTTCTTCCAGAGGCGATAACCCTGCAGAGAACTGAAAGGCCATTGCAACCCTGCAGTTACAATGAGTACCTCAGTTTATTATTCCTCATTCACCCTGTTACCAACTGAGACAAGAAGTCAGAAAAGTTGTGCATTTCCTGAAGATGCTACAGATTTGGCTCTCATCAATATATGGATGACATTCCTCAAGGTTAATTTTCTACAAATTGAAGATTCTAAGTAATAAAAGAAAGGCAGCCCCAGATACACTGCAGTAATCAAACCTTATAACATGAAAGTGCACAACTGGAGCTGCGGGAAGGCCAGAAAGAGATTTGGATCTAAAAACATCCCTCCAACTATATTACAATTTGGGAAGTGTAACCCCATTCCAAACTACAATTTCCTTGGAATTAAACAAAGTTTTATTTTATGTCACAATCTCATGTACAAATATTTTCAGTCTTGAAAAAATCTATTTGGATTTAGCAGACATTCTGCTTTAACGGACCCCCCTTTGCTTTTGTTAATCTGTTAAATTGCAGGTTTACTGGATTCTGTACAAAAAGCAGGTTATTCACCTTTTCCCTTTAGCTTCAATTTATTAGTCTTCATCATACCCATTTGCAGTTGCAGGCAGATGTTCAGTTGAACCACATCATTACCTGAAGATATTACAGAAATAGGTTTCTTCCAGAAAGATTTCATAGTTATTGAAAAGCACTGAGGACAGAGATAATAGCTCTGGGGGAGATAATAGCTTGTGTTTTGAGGAGCAAGTATTTGTAACTGGCACTATCTAAAATGTACTTTCTGTAGTCAGTCTTGAAGCCAGTTCCAATGCTTCAAGATAATAACCTTCCACCACAATTGTCTATAGCTGAGAAGACAATAACAACTGCCTTACCCATCCACAGGAGGTGAGAGACCAGCATATAACTGCCCAATTCTGATCCAATGTAGGCTTTTAAGAAAAGAACTAATGATTGCTAGGGCATTGGAATTTACAAGCCATCAAAAGGTCACGTTATTGGACACAAAACTCCCAACTTGCTTGACTATCATAAATTGAAATTAATTCAATAGGATCATAATATTTACAGAAACCCGTTCTTCATTCTACATTAATAGAAGAATTGAGACATGTCCAAAAACATAAGCTGTGATTTTTTTAAAAAGTGAAATCATTAGAATAAGCTGGGATCAAGCAATCACATTTTTAAAGACCTTTAGAACCCACTGGATCAAGTAGCTATTTTATTTATTCAAATAAGCCCTTTCTCTGTCGAAGTAAGTTGCAGCTTTAAATGTAAATCATCTTGTAGTCCATCAATGACAACAGGAAATCTCTGAAATCACAGTTAATACGGCACCTCCCTGATCAAAAAGAAGAGATGAAATTAACATGTTACACGCGTAAGATCTTATACCTGTGAACAAACCCCTCATGACTGTTCGGGGTTTCAATGCACAGTCAGCCATATGTTCAGACTGGATTTGGCATTTTGTCTACCTATCGAGTCCTTACCCAGGACCTGAGATAGGCAGATGTGGATGTTTGATGGTATTGCAGATATCGTCGCAGGATGGAAGCAGTTCTTAGTAAGGCCGCCTTTTGCAATTGTCTAATAGTGATAAACAGTTACGGTTACCACAAGTTCACCACGAGGTCAACAAAACCCTAACGTGGGTTCCACGGATAATGATAACCATGATGGGAACGAACGAAAACGGTGTCAGAAAGATAAAGATAAACATCCAGAAACATAAAACAATAGAAGAGGTCAAGAAAGAGCAGATAAGACGACAGAGGTCCGTGACGGTGCAGGTCTATTTTGTCTTTCTTATCAACAATTGTTAAGTCTGGGGTGTTATGTTGCAGGTGCTTGTCTGTTTGAATTCTGAAGTCCCAGAGCAGTTTAATTTTATCATTTTCTATGACTTTCTCTATTTTATGATCCCACCAGTTTTTGCTTACAGGCAAATGATATTTCTTGCAGATCTTCCAATGCACCATTGTTGCTACTTTGTCATGCCGCTGCTTGTAATCAGTCTGTGCGATCTTCTTGCAGCAACTTACCAGGTGATCCACTGTTTCTTCAGCTTCTTTGCATAGGCGGCACTTACTGTCTGTTGCTGTCTTCTCTATTATTATTATTATTATTATTATTATTATTATTATTATTATTATTATTATTATTATATTTCTTTCTCTGTCTTTTACCCATACATCAACCATGTGAGATGCGTTAGGCTGAAAGTGAGCAACTGGCCCAAAGTCACCCAGCTAGCTTTCATGCATAAAATGGCACTAAAAATCACAGTCTTTCTAGCCTGATACCTTAACCACTAGACCAAACTGGCTCTTAGTCGAACTTTTAATGAGTAAATTAAAACAATTTGGGGTGTTAGCTGGTTTCAAGATTAACAAACAGAAAACAAAGATGTTAACAACAACAAAAAATGAAGATACAAAATCAAACAGAACTATTGAATAAAAAGGTTTTAAAATTGAGAAAAAGGTAAAATACTTGGCTATTATTGTAACAAGTACGTTAGCTGAAAATAACTATGTTAAAACATGGAATGATGTTTAAAAATTATGTTAAGACAGAATAAAGCACAATTAGCACTGTTGGGTAGAATTTTTGTGATTAAAAAAATGTCTTACCTACAATGTTATTCTTTTTTCAGACAATACCTGTTTTGAGTGGGTGTTGCTAAGAAACTCAAGGCTACTGGAGTTAGAAAGACATGATCTGAAATTTAGGTGGCATGGATACTTATAGTACAACAGAACTAAGGTTAATGTAGATTTCAAAAATCAGGTCCAGTAGGCCATTTTTAGAGTAATAATTAAATGTAAATCTAGGTTGTATACAAAAACAGTTTTGTGACCTTCAGCACAAAAAGCATTTTTATATATAGGAAAGGATAAGTAAGTATAAATGCTTATCTTATTGTGATATACTAGAATTTTCACAAAGGGACTGTCAAATAAAATCTAGAGAAGATTTTACAATAGAAGGATATACGTGTCAGTTGTTTTCTTATGTATAATTATCCAAAAGCTTTAAAGAATAAAAACCAATTTATGGTTTTGAACAATGCAAGACTGAGTTTGAAATAGAATTCTGTACAAATGATAAACCTTGGTAAAATGTAAAAACTTTTTTTGAAATCTCAGACTGAAGAACAAGTGAAAGCATGTATTCTAAAATAGACTAAAACGTTTGGACACAATATACAAATAAATCAATTGGAAAATATGTGGTTAAAAACATCAAAATTTACATTTTTATCAAATGATGTTATCATTGATATTTGTTACCAGAGAAATATATATGTCAACTGCTGCAAGTTTACCATACACTCAAAAGTGGAAAAGTTAAATACTACCCACAATAGAGGAATGGTTGGTGAAGAATGATGAAACTTGCAGAGATGGTTAAATTGACCTCCTGATTAGAGAAAAGGCAATGTACGCATTTATGGCTGACTGGAAACCCTTTATAGACTCTGCATGAAACAGAGCAAAATGCACTTGTGGTTTTGATTAGAAAAAAAATGGATAACAAAAAAAATGTGAGCTTTGTTTGTAGTCATAGGGCAAGAAATAACTTTGTAAACATAATGCTTGAAAATCTGAAATTCTTCCTTCTACTTTTTATATTTTCATTCTGCACTTCTGTATTTTGTTCTTTTCTTTCTCTTTTTCTTTCATTATTTTCTTTATTTTGTGTTAGGTTGTGTGGTTCTTATGATCACTTTAAAATTATATCATACTATAGTACATAATATAGTGAATGTGCATAATATATATAATGTGTATGTATAAAAATTGATTTAAAAATACTGCACTTGCCAAACAGATCAAATATATAAAACTAAAAATTGAAAACTTTGCCCAACTGAGTCCCTTCCTTATTTTTCTTTAACTTTACTAAGTTTATGGTTGGGAGAGAGTTACACAAAAGACTATTGGATCCTGCAACATTATCCTGGGAAATGTATATTTGCCTTCATTCGGATTAAAATTAGCACATACTAAACTAGGTAAAAATGGATCTGTTTAAGATTAATAAATAAATATAAATGCAAAACAAATCCAGCAATAACTGTTCTTTGTTCAATCCAAATTAATTTCTAGATTAAGATTAAATTTTGTAAATAAAAATGACTATAGAATCCAAAGTTTATACAACATTCATATTTATAGATTGTTTTCAATTTTGTACATTTCTTATAGAAAAGCATCAGTTAGTAGAACAGATTTCCTTCTCCCATGTTACGCTCCCCCAAATTATTTGACTTCTAGTGTTGTGTTCTACAGTGATATTGAATGATGAAGACTGGATGGTGGACAACAAGGGAAGCAATGTTGCACAAGTGGTATCTATTTATATGCTATAGCCCAACAGACCTTCAATATTTAAAGTATTTGTATTCCATTCTTCATCAGATTATCAAACATGTAACTTACACCATAATCAAAATATATTTTAAAACAGCATGACAATTATTGCACATAATTAATAGGAGTATGTGCTACATAATAAGAGAAAGCAGAAACACCAGCTATTTAATCTTCCTAAACACAAGAAACGTTAGCTTTAGATTTTTACAAAAATATAATCAATGAGGCCAGTCAAAATGATAGAAATCAAGGAGCCATAACTGAGAATACTTTGTTATCATGTATTTTACACAACCACATTTTCAAAGTCCTTACAAAGCGTTTGATAGCTTGCCTAGAAAAAGATAAGTGTAACTATTGATTTTACATTATGTAGAAATCTGGAATGCATTAATTTGAGGAAGGCAGGGTAATTGTGGAAATCAACCTATATAATAACAATTTTGAGGCATAGAACTTGAACACTGTGTGTATTTCACAAACTATTTCAGAATCTAGTATAAAAAATGCAACTCGTAATGAAACTAATCAAATTTAAGCCCAAGATCTTGTTCCACGTGAAAAGCAATTTTCAAATCCCAGACAAACCCAAGGCATATGGCTTGCTAGCAAAAACAAGAGGCATATTAAATGAGAACCCTGAAAGGCCAGTGATATGCTAAAAAAATTACCTGTACTTCTTTCACTGAGATCTTGTTGAGCATTCTTCCTAGAATTGGCAGATTAAAAACATACACACATAAAGGAGCACTCTGGCCATTCTTGAGGTAAGGAATCTGTTTCCAAAACCAGGAGAACCCTGTGATGATATTTCTGGTGTGTCTAGAGAGACAAAAAAGTCTATTATCAGAGTTCTGAAATTGTGTATTATGTCAAAGGTATTCTTACTGAGTAAAACTGTTCAATCCTGACTTTCTGTTGGCCTCCATTCTTGTAAACTGCAGCCATAGTTAAAGCTATTTTGTTTGTCAGAATGCAGCAAGACATAATGCAACATTTAATGTTACATTGGATTATTTAAAAATGGAAGATACTTTATTCCATGGTTCCCTTGCTCTCTTTAAATACCCCTCAAATTTTCCTGGAAGAATTTCAAGTTCTCTAAACAGGATTTAGAGAATTTAATGTGTTTAAGACTGCAAAGAAAAAGAGAACCAATTCACTCATAAGATCCATTTTGGAAATGGATAGCTAAATTGTGAAACAACTCATAACACTGATTTATTTATGTATATGCTAACTTGTGAACTATTAGGAAATATAGAATTATTTCCCAAATAGCTGAACATTTGAAACTAAATGCTTGTTGATAAAGGTCTAGATTGCCTACCCAGAAATGTATTCAAGATCATGCCAGTAGCTGTCTGAATTGTACTGAAGAGGATTTATTTAAGGCAAGAAAGTTATAGCAAATGAGGCACTTTGCTATTCTGGATGTGCTGCATTTGATCTAGATACATAAATATCTAGTCTGAATTATGACAATATTTAAGACAAAAGTAGATATATATTCCATTAAATCCTACTGTAACTATTACTATAATCTTTATAATTAATGTTAAGACATGGGTTTAATTCATAGGTGTACAATTAAGCTGAATGGAAAATTGGACTTTGTTGTTTACCTAACAAAGAACAAGATGTGAAAGCCTTTTGACCATCTTTATGAAGTGCCCTGTTCCTTTTAGATTCAGCAGAGGATCCTGCCCTGTTTAATCCAACTGTCAATACATACTATTGTTGAAGGAGAGTATTGACATGATCTTATCCTTTGCCAAAATAACAAAAGATTTTGGACTATGCCAAATTAAATCTAGATTTCAGCTGGGTTGACTCTCTATTGATCAGAGTATATAAGTTACAGTCCAAATAAATCCCTCTATTTCTCAAGAGAGTCCAGGAATGTATTATAAAACAATGAAGTTGCAATGACCATCTATATTGTTGCACCTTTTAAAAGTTGTTAAATAACTATCTAATAACTTTATAAAATCTTTTAAATTATTTCATTTATCAGGGATCATTTTGGCTAATCAGGTGCATATCAATGGTCAACTAAAACCCACCAAATTAATTATATATTTAAAATGTCATTGTTGTATCTATATAATATTAAAGAGAGAGTTATTAAAGATAACTGGTTAGCAAAATCTTTTTCTCACAGGCTACTCTTTCATTCTGAAAGAAAAATAAAATTAAGGGGGGAAGATCAAACACACATTTTCCACATCTCACCAAGGCAAAGTAACTCCAATATTGCAGAGGCTATGCACTGGCTTCCTCTAGGCAGCTGAGTATAAGTCAAAATCCTAATTTAACATACACAACCATACATGGTTTGCCAGTTTCCAGACTGTTTTCTCTAACTGGTTTCAACCCATCCAATTCATATGTCATGAGGCAAATTGTTGGGAGATTTTCAGGGGAAGATGGAGGACTGGAGGATTGCTGGCTGTATTTTTCAGATGCTAAGCAGACTGTCTCAACCTGGAATTTCATCTGTTCCCCATGGGCCTGATTGGTTGTTTGATTTATTTATTTATTGAACGTATTTGGCCAGTCACATAATGATTCTAGGCAGCTCACAACAATCCATAAAAACAAGAGCAAAGTAGATCAAAAGCCTCCATCCTAGCTAGTGCTTGAGGGGGGACGCAAGGTCATTATGGCCTTCCACAAGGACAAAAGTGTAAGAACTCTGTTGTGCAGGATCTGAGGTGTTGCTTGGTAAAGAAATACAGGAAACCCAAAGTTGCCTTTTTAAGTTTTACGTTTTTATTCAGCTGAAAAAAGACAGGCCCCTCTAAAAGAAAGAAGCCCCAAATTACGGGAAATCCCTCTATTTATATTTGTTGTTACATAAGCAATTCGCCCAGCAAAGCTGACACACATAAGATAAAGACTTCACCCAGATAAGAAAGGAGAAAGCAGAAATGGCTAAAAATGTTCCTTTTTGGTGTTTCCCTAAAGACACTGCATGTTCTCGGGTGACCTGGGACAATGGGTGTTTTGCTTGCTGACCTTCCATGACTCTGCATCCATGACTCTGCAAGTACCCAAAGATAGCGGGGCCATCTGCACATATTCACAATTTATGCTTTTTATGCTTTCCCCTGATTCCAGGTCAATAACTCCTCAGATGTCAGATGAGAGGCTATTCACCTGGGCTGAGACACAGTTCTGAGACCCCATTAGGTGACAACCTTTAAGAGAAGACAACTGAAACAAGCCCACCCTATCCCAGATACTATCAGGAAGAGGCCATTCCACAGATAAAATATGCCATGTGGGGTTTGAAAGGTGACAAGCAGCACCTTGAATTGCCCTTAGAAAGCAGTAGTAAAACTCAGATGAACCATGGACACCCAAAGCAGTGCTGTGCATCTGCTGCATATTGCACAAGTTGCAGCTTCCAGATAGTGCTCCAGGACAGCCCAAAGTAAAGCACATTGCAATAACCAAATGTGAGATGACTAAAGCATGATTGACTGAGAGCAAGGTTTTCTGGTCCAGGAATGGGTGCAACTGGTGAAGGGATTTGTACAAAGGTCTCCCTGGCCATAGCTACCACCAACTCTTCCAGCAGGAGCTATAAATTCAGGAAGATTATACATGTGATAATATATACCAGATTTGTCCCCATCCAGAATCAGAGATCTCAACACCCCCTCACCCTGAGAGGCCAGAAACACAATCAGTCCATCTTGAAAAGACTAAACTGCAACCAATTTCTCCCCATCTAGGTCCCTACAAACTCCAGGTATTGAGCAAGCACCTGAACCATGTTACTTGTTTGGCACGGGTTAGAGATGCATAATTGAATATAGTCAGCAAACCGATGTTTTATTGAACCCTCTCCTGCCAGATAACCTTTTCTAATGGCTTCATGAAGATGTTAAATAGGAGGGGAGAGAAACCTGAGCTCTCAGGCTTCCCCCCCAACAATTGACTGTTACTGGCCACAGAAAAAGGAGTGCCATCACAAAATGGTGCTTCTCACTTCAAATCTCCAGAGCTGGTCCAACAAGATACCATGGTAAAAATTCAGGGGTGCCAGGATGAAGTCACCACCACCATCCTGATCTTGCCATAGGTTTTTCACAGTTATTAAAAACCAAACTAATTTGGAGAGCATTTGGAGAGTGAAGTAACCCCATCAATTTGGAGGTGCAGTATACTTGCCTTTCCCCCCCCAGCTAAACGACACTCCTGGTTCATATTCAATTTACAAGCAGCACATGGAATTATTACATTTTTCTACAAGTACTATTTCCAAGGCAAGTATTCCCCTTGACCCCAGTGCCACACGATAAGAGTGAGCTCCCATTACTTGCCCCAGTTCCTACCAACCTAACAGTTTGAATGGATGCAAATGCAAGTAGATAAATAGGTGCCATTTCAGTGGGAAGGTAACTATGTTCCGTGTGCCTCAGCATATACTCATATGCTGAGGCACACGGCCAGATGACCACAGAAGTGTCTTTGGACAACGCTGGCTCCCTCAGCTAAAAAATGGAGATGAACACCATCCCTTAGAGTCGGATACAAATGAATAGGGGAAACCTTTACCTTTACTTTTTTTATATATGAGAATGACCTTGAGGGATAAGGGGAAGAGATGCTGCCAGGGCAATGGTCAGACAAGAGAGCAGGAGTCCCAGTGGCTTAACGGTCAGAGAAAAAAAAACTTAGGAAAGATCTACCCTAAAAGATCAGGCAGTAGTTTTAGATTTGCACGATTCTGTTAATATAGCCTTACAATAAAATAGAATTAACTTATCTGATCATGTTTCCTGTCTGGTTTACCTAAGAGTTTGATAATATGCATGTACATGTATACATATATGTTTCAAAAGAACTTTGTACTTTTCACTGTTGCTATATGATCAACTGATTTCTGTAATATTTGTTCTTTTGTATAGTTTTATATTATATTGTATGTTGCTCGGAGTTATAATTACATTTATAATATACAGATATATTAATTATAAGCAACCTATCGATAATGTTTTAAATGTTGTTTTGTTGTTGGAGTAATATTGCCTTACTCAATTTTGTATTACCTGCAGATTTGATAAGCATTCTTTTGATCTCCATTTACTAGTTAAAGTCAATCTTTGAGTATGATTTTCAAGCTAAATATTTATGCTCTTAATTGTCACATCATCCAGTCCACACTTAAGAATATCATGGGCTATTTTGTTCCATGTTTTGCTAAAATCAATATACTACGTCTACAGCACAAGTCATCTGATAAAAAAATGAGATAAGGTGAGCCTGACAAGACTTGTTCTTGACAAATTGTTAAGCCCCTTAACTGCAAAGCACAATCAAGAAAGCAAGATTCGCATGGCCTTTCTTTAATGAGTTCTAATGCTAAGAAATAGAGGTTAGAATACAAAATTCTGAGATTTGAGATAAGAACCCTATAGACATCCTTTATTCATGAGATTGTTAAGGTGGAGTCTCTTTGAAACTTTTGACTTTTCCAAGGCCGTTTGCATGTCAAGCTAAGAATCCATTTCTTTGATAAGACTGTAACAATCTCTCTCATCCACTTGTGACTAAAAATATCCCCTCCCTCCAATTTCAGTTTCAGCACAATCTCTCACACAAATCTACATTGACTTTTGGTAATTTCAACATTGTTTTCAAGGTGGTTTCCTCACAAATTTCTTTATGATATGCTTAAGAATCCTTTCAGGTAACAATATCAGGCCGGTCTTTATTTCCCCAATTCTGTCCCCCTTTCTTAAAGATAGGGGCATTTGACATCATCCAGCATCTTTCTGAATTTTCTAATTCTCAGATCTTCAGGATGCTATTCATCTAGAGATTTAAATTAATTTTAATAAATAGAAACATGGTCAGAGAATATACGTCAATCTCAGGTTTTTTATTCTAACTTTCATTCTGCTCTTCCAAATTTCTTGCTGGAAGAAGAATTTCTTGTCAAATACCCAGCCAAAATATTATCTGATTAGGTCTTACTTTTTCTCACCACTTGTAGATAGTTTATTCTTATTTTGTATCATTTCCTTTTACAATATTCTAAATATATTGGTTAGTCTTTTTTGCTTTCCTGGCATCATCTGCTAAGATTCTGAACTTTTCACTTCCTATGTCTATCCTTATTGTCTTATTTACGTACACAGACCATTAAGCCAAATATATAGTGCTTTTTTCCTGATTCATTTCCTACCGTCTCTGTAGAAAACGTCTATATTTATTTGTGCTAAATAATAACACTTGCAGGTTTTAAAAGTTTTCATGTAACACTTCTTGCCACAAGATATAGGAGAATTAAGTGAGTTAGTAATGTAAGCATTTATAATATTTAAATACGGTTTTAATAAATTTAAATTATTCTAATGTTCCACTTGGTACTTGATATCAACCAAGGACACTTAAGGAATCTTTTCAAAATTAAAAGAAAAGAGTGAAGAAAAAAAACAATCTGCTGTTCAGTATTATAAAACGTAAGATTATATCCACAAAAAATTTATCCCAGTACAAATTGCCAAAGCAGAAGTTGAAGCACCAACAGGTTTTATTTTCCTAAGCTCAACATTTACAGGGATGCTGTCTATAGTAAGGGATAAAGAAACATCTGCTACTTGGAAGGAAGACTAGCAAATTGAGACTAAATACTGAGACATAAAGACTTCACACTGACAACAAAAGTGGACTTCCCAATTGTAACATATGGCAACAAAAACTAAATCAACAGAAAAGCGAACAAGAAAAATATGGATTCATTTGAACTGCGCTACTAGAGAAAATTGTGGAGTATATAATGGACTGCAAGAAGAACAGATCAGATTTCTCATTGGAAGTTGTAATAACGAATGCACAATTAGATATAAGTTAGATTTAGGAATGTTTATATCTCTTAGTAATATACCAAATGCAAAATTCAAAATATATATCTCTAAATGATTCATATTTATATTATTTATTTATATTATTTAGTGTTAAAAGAAACCAGAAAGCCTTGACTATAATTGTACAAAGCTAGCCAAAAGGGTAAAAGAATTGTAACATTTTTAGTTTGGCGTACTAATACATAAAGCTATAATTTTTTTAAGGAAATGAACAAAGGTAACTAGAGAACTGGGAGGTTTGATTACAATATAAGATTATAGTTAAATATAGACACCAGTATCTTTTGTATTTAGTTGCTGACATCAACAATCACCAGAGTTCCTCTTTAATCCTTTTTCCATGGGGCAAATATGTAGAACAGTTCTTTCTCAAATGTTTCATTAGTCTAACACTTCTTTTATTTAGTTTTTAAATAAAAAGCACATATTCACATTTAATCTCAGCTCATATGCAGCCTTTAAAAATACAATTAAATATAGCCTACATTTAAAATTCAGAAAACAAAGATGAACAACAACATTCAAAAAATAATGACATTCTTCCATATAAGCCCCAGTTAAAAATAAATGATGGGAGTTTGGCAATATTGTAAGCTTGAGTCAGTGAACAGAATCACAGAATCAGAGCTGGAAGAGATCATTTAGTCCATTTCCTGCTCAGCACATGATCCAACTAGGTAATTTGGACAGAAGGCTATCCAGTTTTCATTTCAAAATTTCCAGGAAATGAGAACCTAACCTTCTACAAAGCAATCAGTTCTATTGGTTGCCAGCTCTTTTTGTCAGGAAATTCCTTTAATATCTAATTTGAATCTACGTTTCTTCAACTTCAGACCATTAGTTTTGCTTCTGACCTCTAAAACACCAGAGAAAAAGTTCTCCTTTCTCTGTATGATCACCCTTTAGTTACTAAATATACAATTCCTCACTGTCTTGATAATCCTCCTCTGACGTTATTTGAATGGCACTGATTTATTGTAGATACCACAAATCACTTGCTATTCCATTCCATCCCATCCCATCCCATCCCATTTTCTTCTTTTTTCCAGCATTTTCACCCAGACTACAAAATGGTTACTGAGTTCGTGACTATGAAGCAAAGTGCTATTACAACTGCATGATCTGACTATATTTATCTACTCAAAGAAATTACGTGATCCTTTTCATAGTTTAGTTTGAGACCAGATATTAAAGATGCTTGAAGAAAAAAGAATAATGCCCAAATTCCCACTCGACAAATTTACTGGGGTAAATAAACTGTCATGAAAGTGTAGTGCTAGATGAAAGAAGGCGTTTTGGCCAAATCTTCTCAAATCTGGTGTGTGATACAGAATGTAACATATCCTTTAAAAACTCCCTTTTATTCCACAGAATATCAGTGAAGTAATTATACTTATCCATCATTACAAATTGATCAGAAAAAAATGAAGTTTTGTCTGTAAGTATATGTAGTCATACAAATTTTATAAATGTTTGTAAACTATATAACAGAATGCTGTATTTTTTCAAATAAATCTAAAACTATTTTTTTAATAACAGCCGACACATTGTATAAATGAGAAGCACATATTTGTGTGTGTATACACAAACACACACATACAGAGTGATTTATTATGTATTTATCTCTTGCCATGCTATATAGTATGAATACTGCTGATAATTTAGATCCACTCTGGGCAGTTCCTACTCCATTAATATTAGCAATATGGGCTTCACTTTAAGGCAATGACTCTATTAAATGTTTTAAAATGTGTGTCATTTATCATTAGCCTCATGATTGTGACATTCATGTTATGGGTAAGGTGGTGTCAGCAGATTTAATAAATCCTTATTGTAGGGATTCAGAAGTCAAACATAAAAACAGCTACAGGCTGAAAGCAACAATGTGGTAACATGTCATGGGAAGCAACATTTAAAAAATGCATGTTAATTTTCCATCCAAGAGAGAGGCAAAAGAAATAACATAGCTATTAGAAGGGTTTACATTTTCTGCTAGTTCCCATTTAAAATTATTGAAAAAAGACTTTAAAAAGATATTTGTAGAAAAAATATGAATGTTCTATGAATGGCATTTTGAGGCAAAGGTTTGATGCCACCTAATGATTTCTGGATTATTTGCAGAGTTTGTTTGCCAAACATTTTTTTAGGCAACTTTACCGTCAGGCAAGGTGAGATTGCTTTCATCCTTAGTTTGAATCTCTTTTCTATCCATCTGTTTATGCAAATATGTATACACACAATATTTAAGCTTAGAACCTGAAATTTAAGGAATTGGGGGCATTATTAAAAAGCAAAACAAACAAACAACCAATATCTTTTTTAACAGTTAGTAAAAACACCAGGTAGGTTTGTAAGGTACACTGAATTCATTATCAAACATAAAATACTAATGAATAATAGAACATTATTTGGATTAAAGGATGAACATATTAAAGCTAAATGAATTGCAAGAAGGCACTAAACTATAATTTCAAATCAAATTAAAACTTTATTTCAGTTGAAGACCAGCAAAAGAAGGGATGGATTAAAAAGCATAAACAATACAACTAAATACAATTACATAAAAAAGTAAAACATATAAAAAGAAAAATCTAAAAAAAAGTATTTTAGGAGGAAAAACATTCCTAGTTAGCATTAACACAGTCCTTGTCAAACCTGGCTTGGTATGATGCTATTGTTAGCTTGGGGTGCACTACTGCAATGAGTTAAATGCTGGGGGAGGGGTCATAGCCGCCCTGAGTCCACTAGGAGAAGGGCGGGGTATAAATGCGATTAATAAATAAATAGCTCTCCAAGAGTGCATCCTGAAATTCAATTGATGCAGGATATACTGTAGGCTCTGTAGATGATCTGATGCCAAAAGCTCAGTTATCATTTGGTTTAAATTCTGGAGCCAGACAAGTAGGTAAATATGGTTGGTGAGTTACTTTCAAGGGCACCATTTAGAACAGGGGTCCCCAACCCCCGGTTTGTGGACCGGCCCTGCTCTGCGGCATGCCAGAAACTGGTCTGAGCAAACAAGCAAAGCCCCATCTGTGGGATACAGGCAGTACATGAAACCACGCCCCCTCCGGTCCGCAGAAAAACCTCTGTCCACAGAAATGGTCCTTGGTGCTCAAAAGGTTGGGGACCTCTGATTTAGAAGGTGGCTGTTTAGCCTGAAGGCTGTTTGAGCCAAGCAGAGATATGGAAAGTTTGATTTCTGGTCCTTTAAGCAGCAACTGAGGAGGAATCTCTTGTCTTCCGTGTTGGGAGAGGCTAAATTTGTTTTTATTTATTTATACTGTGTTTCCTGAAAATAAAACCAGGTCTTATATTAAGTTTTGCTCCAAAAGACACATTAGGGCTTATTTTCTGGTTAGGGCTTATATTCAGGGAAATACTAAATGGCACTAAATGCATCCATTTGGCTGATGATCATAACTGGGGCTTATTGTTGGGATGGGATTATATTGAAGCATCCTGAAAAATCATTCTAGGGCTTATTTTCCGGTTGTGTTTTATTTTTGGGGAAAGAACTCAGTGTGCATTAAAAAAACAGAGAACTACCAAATTCTACTTCCACCAAATATCTTCCATGAGTAAAAGACCTCAAAGCAAGGAATATTGGTGTATCATTTTCATGTTGCATTTTACAGATAAATATATAGAAAAGAAAGAATATCTATTATGTGCTGGTCAGTAAGAAAGTACATAAAAGCAAATATTTTTCTATTATGGCATTGGTTAGTTTTTTAGATAAGTCATAATAAGTGCATTTATTTCAGGGATCTACTCTAAATAGGCTACATCTCATTTACACTATACTTACATATTTAAATAGCATTAAGATTATTAATTTTACCATGATAAATCACTCTTTTTTCTAAATTTGAAAAGTAACATTTTGCTTTATGATAATGGTTTTAGTACACTAGGGGACTATTTTAATTTTCTGCATTAGACATTCAATTATCTCTGTCCTTCTATAATGCACTGGTCATAGCTAAAATAATTCAATTGTTTTAAATTTTCATTTACATATAAGCCTCCACAGCGCTGCTACCTTATAAATATGACTATAGAAATACAAGGTGAAGGAAGAGATTTGTCTTATCTTTAGCATAAAGGAGAATGTTAATTACAATAAGTAGAAGTATAAGAAAAAATAAGAAAACAAGCCCTGAATGTCATAAATATAAAATAAATAAAAGTAAATAAAAATAGCTTTGGATTTTAAAATCTTGCTCTATTATCTTTTTCAAATATTTGACTATGCTAAATTGTCTGAGGAATTCTTTTAAAAATTTTTCCCTCTTGTCTTAAGTGTAGCCAGTCCCCTTTGACAGTATAATCAGTCAATTCAATCAGAGAAATTCTATATTATAATGGTAATTTTCCCTCACTTTTTTTCCCTTTACACTGTCAGTTTCAGCCACCTGCTGAAAGCACTGATGTGGAACAGCTCAGTATTAGTTCTGAAATTAGTACCAGTCCCCAGTTAAATGCCTGGCACTTTCAGCCTAGGCTAGACATTGTTATTGGCATACAAACTCATCAGTTCCAACCAGCCCATTACTGTACTTAGACAAGTCTAAGTCTCCTACCAGGCTATCCCAAGAGCACCTTGCTAGATAAGGCTCCACATGTCAAAACAGTCATTATGAATTGAAGAAACAACCTCAAATGAAGAAAGAGCCATGTTTCACACTAGTTCCTGTCTACATGTTAGATAATTGCTTGCTACTAAGTTGAATGTCTGTGAGAAAGGTGTCTTAAATCATCAAGTTGTTTTTTTAGAGCATATCTTACAGGATAATATTCTATCTGCTTAAGCAATAATGGCTAATTAGTGTAAGGAGATTCCCCCCCCCCTTCTTTCTCATTTTCCTCCTGAATGGTGGAAGCAGTTCTACTGTGTACTCTGTCAGTTAACCTGCATATCTCTCTGCTATCACACAAATCCTCCCTTGTCCTGCCTTGCTTAGCTCAGCAGGCTCCCCTGTGAAAGAGTCAGGCAACAGTGATGAAAGGCATTTACTATAGACTCCTCACAGGGTCATCAATGGACAACCTGTACAAGATTTGTGCTCTAAATAATATATGAACTAAACACCTTGAGGTAATTGGCTGTGTGAAGCCTCACACTAGGCCAGATAGCTTGTCTGTACAAAATAAAATAAGATTAAATAATAAATGAACTGTGTAGACATTTTCTAACCAAACTAATTCTACATGCTTTTTTAAAGTGCACACTGTCTATAAGAAGAAAGGTTTTCATGATTTTCTGCCAGTATTACGTGGCCCTCCTGACTTTATCAAAAAATAATTATTTCAGTGTAGTCTATTTGCAGTTTTGTAGTTATGCAAGCAACATACATGAGTCATACAGAATGATAATGACAGATCTAGACATACAATATATATAAGGAAAAAATCAAGCTTCATTTTTTGAGATACATGCTTAAATATTAAACATTATGGTATTAAAAAATATGAAATCTCCAGAGGAGGAAGGGTAGAGTCTGAAAATAGATTGCAGTTTATCAGCTTCTCTTTAACCAAAATACATGAACTAATTTGCTTTTCTGCTTACATTGGACTATTCACACAGCTTTTATAGTATAAATATATATAAATGTAACTTTTATTCAATTGTGTGATAACAAAAGAATATCTCTGTCATTGCTATGTGCACTTGGTTAAAATTAAGAGTGGTGTGGTGGTCTAGTGGTGAAGATGCTCACCTCCCACTCAGAAGGTTGAGAGTTCAATCCTAGGTAGCAGCAGATGTTTTTCTCTCAGGGTGCAAAGAAAAAATATCTGTTGCGATTCCACGTGGTGTCAGGAAGCTCATCCAGGCAGTAAATATTCAGCTCTATCCAGTTGCCCTGACTCTACCCCAAATTAAGGGATTTATGGTTGTAAAAAGAGAGAGTTTTTTAAACTGATATGTGCAATTGATATATAACTATAACGGCTGTATATGAATTTTAAATTGCTAAATCATTCAAAATATCACATTCCTGATAGATTTTAAGAAATCTATGTATGGAGAAAAGCTGAAGTAAGTATTTTCTGAAAATTCATTGGAATCCAATAATAAAAATCTTTTTTTCAATATGTAGAAAAAAGTAGACAGTTTAATAATAAAAGCAACAATCAAAAAGCTAAGCGACTCACAAATAAACGTAAGAATTAAAATAAAACCATCCATTAATTAAAGAGGAAGTATAAATGATACATAATTATATAAACCAGAGAGAGTCCATATTACAGAATGCCCCTATTTAACTGGAAATGAGTAAAACAGATATTCAATATTTCTGGCCACTGACAGCATGAAAGGAACAGATTAAAAATATCTTATTAAACGCCTGAAACACAACTAATCCAAACTGATAGATACTTTAATATACCTCTTTTACCAATTTCAATCTTCTGCTGTATATGTGGCTACTCTGGTTTAGTTCTTTGGGTATCAATTAGGTTTTTTTTTTTTAAAAATATCCCAGAATTATTTAAACACAGTCCTGGAAGCCCATAGCTTGTAAATGATGTTTGTCTTGTGCCTCTTCACTAGTGTTTTTCTTATTTTTATAGTTAGTTTTATTTCTGAAGCATTTGTAGGTTCAGGCTGACTACTTAAATGCCTGTTATTTGTTCTCTTGTTATTTTGTAAGCACACACATACCCTTATTATTTGTAATGTAACTTAAATGCTTTTTCATGCCCATTTTTAGAATTCAGAGTCTCCTCTTTGCAGCCAGTTCATTCTTATGATTAACTGAACCGCGTTTTTAAATGTAGCACTTACTACATTACACGCTGTGCTATTCCATCTATTTTATATGACTAACTGTGAGAACTCTAGTATTTGTATTACATACATTTGTTTTTTTTCCCCCTGGTATTGTTTATACCAAATGAAATCCGTTCTAAAATTTTGAAATTTGTATCATAGGACATAAAAAACAAACAAAGCTCTTGTACTAAATTTATATTTTGTTTTCTCTTTATATTATTTCACATCTTAATGACAACGAAAACTGCAAGCTCTTCTGAAATGAACTCCTTGTTTGGAGTGTTATAATTTATTACTTTTCTTCGTCAACAACCAAAATAAAATTAGATAAAAGAAAAGGAAACAGCTTTAATTGAATTACCAAATATCTAAATTAAACCTATTTAAATATTGTACCAAAATGTCTAGCGAAAAGGTAAAATTCACAAAATTCAGCTCTCAAAAGAAGTCTAAAGGCAAGTGAAAGCTATCTCTTTAAAATACACAAATAGCATTTTATGCAGCAGATAATCCAAAGTCTCAGTGACCTTGGCAGTCTTGCAGAGGTAATCTTTGCATAGATGAATTATTCTTGAACAATTCCTCTAATGTATTAGGCACATGCATACTGTCCTTCAATATTAGGCATGCGTGTCTCTCTACCGATTGCTAAACAAATATACATATTAAGGACATAGCAAGGGAAGAGATTTTATATATTTCTTGCTATGTACTATCATTTAAATTCCTAGGGGGAAAAACACTCCTGGAAATATTATTGTGTAATTACAGCACTTGTTATTTTTTCCCATTATTTGATTAATATTCAGTATTGCAAAGTATCCATAGTGATTCTCTAAGGACTTGCTATAAATAAAAAAAACAATCAAAACTAGGTCTAAACATTTTTTTTATCTCGCTTCCTTGAAACATGATGGAATTAGATCTGTGCTGATTTGCAAGCCATTCAGAAAACTAAACTACTAAGTCATGTACGACTTTCAGCCAAGTATATATGGGCAATGCCAATAAGATCCTAGAAAAAGCTTTATCTAATTAAGTTTATGTTCGTGCAAGTGTGCCATAAGACAAACAAAAATGAAAACTACACAAGAATGTAACAACCTCAGAAATACTGTTTTCCTCTGAATGGTTCAAAGCAGCTTGTGAGAGTATATAAACTAGATAATAGCCTTCAGATCACAGAAAGCTTAAGTGTTAATTATGATTTTAGGTTCCTTTAGGATTACTGTATTCCAAAAAAGAAGGAGAAAGCTTAGGAAGCTAAGATGAAATTCTCATTTGAACCTATTACCTTTAGAATTTCTTTATAATTTACTCTTCATTTCTTCTTTCTAGAATATCCATTTCTAGTTTATTCCATTGGTGATCCATTGCAATGTTTAATCTCCCTATTGAGTAGTACTGGCAATTCTCTATAGGCCTCAGAGTAGCCTCAAGAGTAGCTCTGCAAGGATCCATTAATTTTGGAACATCAGACTTTTTGTGCCAATCCCTGATTGATTAAATGTAATAATGTCACAGTTTATATATTGCACAACTCTTTGACCCACATTATTATGCAACAAACGGTACTCAATGAGTAGTATTTAATAGTACTACATGTACATGGAGGGAAGTAAGCAGTGGGGTACCACAAGTCTCTGTCTTAGGGCCAGTAAGGACCTCTTCAATATCTTCATCAATGATATTAGGTGTTGGAATAGAAGGGGAACTCATCAAATTTGCAGATGACACTAAGCTGGCAGGAATAGCCAACACCCCAGAAGACAAGCTCTGGATCCAAAAAGATCTTGACAAACTTGAACAATGGGCCCTATCCAACAACATGACATTTAATATTGCAGACAGCAAGTTTTTACACCTAGGCAGGAAAAACCAAACGTATAAGTACAGATTAGGTGAAATCTGACTCAAAAACAGTAACTGTGAGAGGGACCTGGGAGCCCTAGTGGACAATCACTTAAACATGAGCCAGCAATGTGCGGCAGCACCCAAAATAGCTAATACAATCCAAAATAGAGGCACAGAATAAAAATCAAGTGAAGTATTTGTATCGCTTTATAAATCTTTAGTAAGACGACACCTGGAATACAAAAAAGATGTGGAGACTTTGTAAAAAGTGCAAAGAAGAGCAAATAAGAAGATTAAAGGCCCGGAGACAAAAACATATGAAGAATGGTTGCAGGAATTGGCTATGGACAGACTAGAGAAAAGAAGAACTAGCGGTGACATGATAGCAGTATTCCAGTATTTGAGGGCCACCACAAAGAAGAAGAGGCCAATTTATTTTCCAAAGCACCAGAAGGCAAGACAAGAAACAATGGCTGGAAACTAATCAAGGAGAAAAGCAACCTGGAATTAAGGAGAAACTTCCTAACAGTGAGAACAATTAACCAGTGGAACATCTTACCTTCAGAAGTAATGGGTGCTTCATCACTCGATATTTTTAAGGAAAGACTAGAGACCTGAAATGATATAGGGTTTACGACTTGAGCAGGGGTTGGACTAAAACAGAGGCCCCCAACCTTTTGGGCATCAGGGACCGGTTCCCTGCAGAGAGGTTTTTCCATGGACTGGAGGGGGCGTGGTTCACGTGCTGCCTGCATCCACGGATGGGGCTTCACTTGTTTGCGCAGACTGGTTTCTGGCATGCAGCAGACCGATGCTGGTCCATGGACCGAGGGTTGGGGACCCCTGGTTTACACAATACACTGAGTCATAAGCTAGCCAAGCAGGCACCAAGTGTGATATAATTCATGTTCTACGGAAGCTGCAAACTCTGTGCAGCACTGGTTAACAAGCACATTCCTGTACAGCTGGTGGGAGTGACTTCTAAGTAAACACACTCATAATTAAGTGTCACCAAGCTAGATGCAAAATGTGGGTTGCAGGCGTTAGTGAAACTACTGGAACCAAACAGATTGATTCCCTTAAATTACTACACTGATGTTCAGATAGGCCCTAGATCAGAGGTCCCCAACCTTTTGGGCACCAGGGACCAGTTCTGTGGAGAAAGTTTTTCCACGGACTGGAGAGTGCATAGTTTTGTGTGCTGCCTGCATCCCATAGATGGGGCTTTGTTTGTGTGAACCGGTTGCTGGCATGCTGCAGCAACCACGGACCACGGATTGGGAATCCCTGGACTAGAAGACCTCCAAAGTCCCTTCCAGCTTTATTCTGATTGAAATTACTATCACCTATGCCAGAGCTTTCCCTCACTGTGAATTTTATTTAAATCTGAGCAGTGAAACAGCACAACTATAGTCTTTGTTGCCTGGGCTGATCTGAGAGCTGATACAGGTTTGTTTTATTAACAGAAACATGGAATAAACAACTTTTTTATTTCTTCCAATGATTTAATTTCTTGGATGTACCAACACAGAACATATCAAGCATATTTTCAAAGAAAATTGCAACTTATACTAACAAACATTGCTATTCTATGTCAGCTTTCCAAATCCAATTTAATATGCTTTGGCAAAATTCTCTTTTTAGTGGTTCTACATTTTTCACAATAAAATATATTGCACCTATCAGGTGTCAGAGGTCTGTACAAATGGATGGTCAGAGTTTCATGTCATTAATGAACAACCCAAGACCAGTAGGTGGTTTGATATGTATACATTATGCAGACTTTTGTTTCTGAAATACACTTCAGACAGTATTTTTCATCAGATTCATGGATCACATAAGCAAGAGACAGAATTTGCAAATTATTCTCTCAAGAAATAGATAAATGAATTCTGTATTTATGCTACTGAAAGGAAAATTGCAATCATGATAGAGCAATGCTAGAGAAACAGGGTATATACGTGTTTGATATATTGGATAGCCTTGTCTGTGACTGTTCACGCAGTGTAAGAATTTCTTTATTCAAGGACAAGTTCTTTCACCTTCCCATCTGTCCCATGATTTTTTTAATGTCTAAGACAGGTGGCCTGTTGGAAACCTAAAACCCTACGGGTACAAAATATGATTAAAATGTGACATTGGTCGCTATAATAAAGTAAGGCTTATGCTTACTTTAGAATCTGAAACAAACTCATATAAATAAGTAAAGTCAATTTAAACGCTATATAACCTAACGTTTTAAATTCACATTGAGGATATGCTGTTCCAATATACTGCTGGATCTGTGAGTGTGTCTGCATACCTAATGTTAGCAAATATATACATACATTACACAGTTGAAGCTTATTAAATGTAATTTAAATCAATGTTATACCTCACCATAAAACAAAGGACTGAAACAGTTAACTACCTCCTAGTAAAAAGTTGTTATACTTATTGTTATTAATACATTATAATAAAGGCGAATGACTTCCACAATTACTCATCTTCTGCTGATAAGAAATAAGATTATTTCTTCACTTCCGGTCCTGCGCAGCAGTGCAGCAGTCGTGGGGTTCGAGACTCCGTGCCTTTTGGCTGAGTTTCTTCCTGTTAGGGGACCCTAAATGGGCCAGAAGCCGCCCCAAGGAGGTGGCAAAGAAGGAAGGAAGTCCCGGGGACCTCGGAGAGATGGCAGTCCAGAAACCAACAGGAGAAAGGCTAGCCTAACTTCAGAATCTAGCCCAAGCTGCAAGCAACTGAAGTCAAAAGCACTATTTTAAACTGATTGTAAACAGCACGTTTGAATCTGGGTAAGAATATCAATTTTCTCTATCTTACTTTTCAACTTTCCTGAAGGAAAAAAAATCCCAAGAAGCAAAAAACCTCTGAAAGTTAAGGAGGGAGATTTTTGCCCCACTCTTTTACTAACAGAAGCAGGAAATTAAACC
The DNA here is from genome assembly GCF_001527695.2 of Protobothrops mucrosquamatus. Classification (NCBI taxonomy): domain Eukaryota; kingdom Metazoa; phylum Chordata; class Lepidosauria; order Squamata; family Viperidae; genus Protobothrops; species Protobothrops mucrosquamatus. The sequence continues at coordinate 772,128 of NW_015386500.1, read as the reverse complement.
TTTTATGGAGGACCAAAACGTATTGAAATGAAATGAAATGACTATGAAACCTAAATATGGATAAGTTTGAAGTTACTGAATGGTTAAGATTCTCATTTTAAAGGCAATTTGTTCATTTTGAAAATTTGAAAAATAAACCAGTGTTGATATCTAGTGGTGGATGAAGACTACAACAGCTATGGCTTTCATGCAGGACTTGGCAAGATCTGGAAAAAACTAATCTCTACTTGTGACTTTCAAAGCTCTAACAATAGAGAACAGCTGTGACAAAAAAGAAAACAATCTGGGCTGCAGACAAAGTGAGACTTACAAACTTCAGGGAACAAAAAAAAACCTTTTCTGAACCTTTCTGGATTACAAGTATCTATTTAACTCTTACCCCAAAGCTATTTGCAGAGAAAAGAAAATTTGGATTCTTGGTCATCATGGAAAATCAGAGATTTGCAAGGACTATGGGAGGGGGAAGATCGGAGGAAAGTCCAACAATAGCCCCAAATAGTCGAGCGCGGGTAAGACAGGTGGACAGGATTGGGAAAGGAGAAGAGGGACCCCCCGAGTCGACATGTATACCAGCGGAGGGGGCACAGCGAAAGAAAATAGGATTGACCAGGATGGGCAAAACAGGCAGGGAAAGGAACGATGGGAGGAGAAAGGACGACAGGACTAAAATGCGAAAAAGGGAATGTGAGGCAGTTAGAGCAATTACGGTTGGCTAGAGCAGCCAGGCCCATCACGCGCTCGATGAGCAGAGCGCAGAGTCAATTAGGCTTATAGGCACTCTCCAGCTTCCAGAGCTTACTCTGATGACGCCGGCAGAGGACCAGCGAAAGCTAAGGCAGTAGATATTTGTTTTTAAGAACGGTTGTTTTTATTGTTTTTGCTTCTGTTACTTTTAACAATAAACAGCTGATTTTATCTATCCCAGAATTCGAGAATTTTCATATCTTTAACATAAACATGCCTGGGATTCGCATTTTTAAAATTATTAGGGATATATATATATCCCTATATAGTGGGGATATATATACCCACACTCACGAAAACCACACAGGATGTCACCACCACATATCCACGCAAAAAGCAAACCCAAACCCACACAGATGATGAGGCACGACCACAAACTAGAAGCCAGTCCACAGCTGCATCATCAGCCACTTTAAACCCCTCCAATCCATACATGAAGCAAACTGACACCCACCATAAAGATGTGGCACGACCACGAACANAAGAAACAGCTGCGATCACACACCACTCTTAGAAGCACGAAGCTGAAGACACCAGCCTGAAGATGACGAATGTGACTTCGTCGAAACGTCGCCAAGGTACTTTTAATTCTACGCGGGAGAAAACCCGAATAACTAAAGACCTACATATATATATATATATATATATATATATATATATATATATATATATATATATATACATACATACATACATACATACATACATACATACATACATACACACATATGATTTATAGTGTGTGTGTGTGTGTGTGTGTGTGTATTTCATATTTTCTCACATTGCTGCTTTTCCTGGCAACTGCAGATAATTTATCTGGAAAGGGTATCCAAATATCGTAGAATGAGTTCCTTTATTTTAGAAACAATATTTTAGAAAATATTCTGAAGAAGATAGCAGTAGTGTTTACAGAAAGTTCCTCTGCATAAAGCTTGAATTGCAGATTGTTCAATTCCCCCCCCCCCTAATTTTATATGGAATAAATTCAACATAATATTGTATACACCAGTTAGCAAGAGCTAAGCTGACCACAAGGGTGTAAATATTCTTTTGGATAATAGGCTTTCCCACTACAAAAGTACAAGTTATGATAAAAATAACAATAAAGCCAATCCTACACCCCACTGAAAATATGATAGGAGCAATTAACATTGAAAACAGGAATTCTGTGAATTCAGTTCAATCTCTACCTGCAGGCAGTTTCTGAATAACAACGGTCTTCAATGCAGTGCTACACAGGCTGTTCCAATACAGCAAAGACTGGCATCTTGGTGTTCTTTTTCTCTCACAGCATCAATTTACAGTTTGGAATTGTGGCTCATCCTTGCAGGATTATACATAATCAACTAGAGAAAGGCAATATTCATAGTACAGAGGTGAGGAACGCTATGCACCTCTTTGCAAGGCCCCAAACTGAGGACTATCATAAATTATGTATTTTTTTTTCACTTGCTTTTACATGTTTTTCACAAAAAGGGAAAAAAACAGTATGGGGAAAAGAGAAACATTTCCCATTTATCCAGTTCTCTAGCAGCAGGTTCAAATGCAATGGCTTTGTAAGAAATCATATTATGTTCTTTACTTTCATAACTTAAATACAGAATTTGGGCCTGTGTATGTGCATTGAATATAGGCAAATACTGATGACATATCTACATATCAATCATAAGAATAGAGAATAAATGTTATGTAAGTTTTCAGAAAGGTCAAGATAGAAAATGAAGAGTTGAAATGACAAATTTGTATTATATTTTGAAAGGAAAACAAGGAATTTTCCTGATAAACCAGTATATTTTAAGTATTTTCTAGATTAAAAAAGGAAGTGAAATCTATTGTGATTAAAAGTTTGGAACAGAATACTAAGTGATAATTGCAGCAGATAATTAAAATTTAAAGTGTTAAATTATTTAGCATCTTCTAAATAATTGAGAGCATTCTAAAAACTAAGCAGAATAAGACTGTAAAAGTTTGTGCAATATATCACCACATTTTATATATGATATACATTACCCCATGATATACATTACCCCATGCCCGCATTACTTTTATTGATATAAAAAGTGCCTTCCAAAAGCCTTATAAAGGAAATTAAACTATATTGATTTACATTCCCTGAAAAAGAAAATGAAAAGCTGCTCTCTGAGGAGCATTCAGTAGATATATTCAATATTTAGTTAAATTGATATTATTCAAATATATCTCAAATTGAATGTATAATCTCATGAGATATATGTTACAGTAAAAGACTCGTTTTGATTCCTCTTATCCTACTGTTAAATGTGGCTGAGATGCTTTAATTGACTTGGTCTTGGTAATCAATTGTGACTGGAAGGAGAGATTTATAACTGACATCAGATCTATCTAGTTATCATTTAACAGTGCTGACAACAGATATATGGAAATTGCTTGATGTTTGAACTAAGTTGCATTTAGGTGAATTTTAAATTAAATTAATGTATGTTTTTGAGATGCAGCTTATTGAAGCTTTCAAGATATCTAGGAAAAATAACACAAATCCAATTATAAAAAATAATTAAAATATTTTAATTCTAAAAATGATAAAAAATACAATATAAATGTGTTCAATATAACAGCATGTTTTCAGTTGAGGGTTCTTAAAAGGAAAGAGAGAGAGAAACGCAATTTCACCAATATCATCCTGAAGCTTTTCTGTACTTCTGTGCTTTGATTTTGGTTTGTTTTTTATGCTTTTATATTATAAGATTCTATGGACTTTATAGTCACTATATGATAATACATGCCACTCTGAATTATGTGCTAAATAGTTGGGTATATACAATACATTGAATGAATGAATGAATGAATGAATGAATGAATGAATGAATGAATGCTCTGTACAAACTAATGTAGACATTTAGGAAAAATGTTTATAATAGCATAGATTGCAGCAGAATCCCTGCAAAGCTCTTCCCAGCTTTGTCCCTACATCAGTGGTGGCGAACCTATGGCACATGTGCCAGAGGCGGCATTCGGAGCCCTCTCTGTGGGCACGTGCGTCATGCCCCGGAGATGGCAATCGTCCTCTTCAACCAGCTGCCCGCTAACTTACCGAGGTCCCACGTGGCCGGATGCATCCCAGCACCCATGCGCTTGCTGGCCTTTGTGTGTGGGGGCCGATGGTGTCAGGCAGCAATCGCCCTGGCCCCTGCCTCGCCTTGCCCTGCGACATGGCACCTCCGCCCTGCCTCGCCTCACCCTGCAGAACCAGCCTCCTGCCCACCGCCCCACCCGCCAGAGACCCCTGGATCTCCCCCAACCCTACACGCCCCCACAGGCGTCCCTCCCCAGGAACAACATTGAGCTGGCCATTCCATCCTGGCCATGCCCACCCGTCTGCCACACCCACCCAGCAGCCACGCCCACCCGGCACCCGGCAATACATAAGTGGGTTTTGGGTTGAAGTTTAGGCACTTGGTCTCTAAAAGGTTCGCCATCACTGCCCTACATATTTACATTATGTACCATTAGATACAAACCAGAATGAAAAATAAAAAAGTCAACTTCTCAAAAAGAGGAAATATAATCCCTCCTGAATTTAGCTCAATACCGATGATAATATGAACACACACATGTGTTTTTGCTAATGGTACAAAATGATTTGATTTTGCTTTCTTCTTTCAACTTTCCAATTTAGTCTACACTTGTAAGATTTCCTGGTAGCTTCTCATTCTACTACAAACTAGGTCTGCTTAAACCTAGTTATATAGGTGCTCTTTACCTAGTGCTCTCGTTTAATCCTTGCAGAACATTTGTTACTTCCTTCCATCTAATCCAATTTACCCATTTAAATAATTATGATGCCATGGAGTACTCCATCAAATGATTTGCGGAATGCAGAAAATATTAAATCTGCAGAATTCTCACAATCTCAACAAATCAAAAATGAGATGTTAGCCTGGCAATATTCTTGAGAACACTATGCTGACTTCTAGTAATTGATCTCTAAGTTCTTTAAAACAAATCCTTATGATCTATACTGGGATCTACTCAAGAACTGGTATCAGGCTAGCCAGTACACAGTAAAGTATTTTATCTCTGCCTTTCATTTCTTGCCTATTAGCATTTTGCCATCTATGCAGAGCCACTGGTATACAGGTAGTCATCAACGTATGATCACAACTGAGCCCAAAATTTATGTTGCTAAGTGAAACATTTGTTAAGTGAGTTTGCCCCATTTTACAACTTTTTTGCCACAGTTATTAAGTGAATCATTGCATTTGTTAAGTGAATCTGGATTCCCCGTTGACTTTGCTTGTCAGAAGCTGCAAAAGGTGATCACATGACCTTGGGACACAGCAATGGTCATAAATATGAACCAGTTGCCAAGCATTTGAAGTTTGATCCCGTGACCCTGGGGATGCTACAATGGTTGTAAGTGGGAAAAACGGTCATAAATCACTTTTTTTCAGTGTTATTGTAACTTTGAACAGTCACTAAATGAACTGTTGTAAATCAAGGACTACCGGTACTGTCTTTTTTATATTTTGAACATAAATAAAGAAGCCTGTTTTGTTCTTAGCATCCTTTATATTTTTTGGCCGAGTTCTACAATTCTAGACTGCCTCACTCTAGTCCAATGGTTCTCAACCTTTTTAATGCCGTGACCCCAACTGGTCGTAAGTCGAGGACTAAACCGGTCGTAAGTCGAGGACTAAGCCGGTTGTAAGTCGAGGACTAAACCGGTCGTAAGTCAAGGACTACCCAACCAGTCGTAAGTCGAGGACTTTCCCTGCCCGGGAGCGCCACGCATGCGTGGTTTCGCCCCCTGCGCTGGCCAAGGCGTAGCTGGCAAGCGGCAGAGACAGAGCAGGCCGACCACCAGCTGGCCCAGCTCAAGGGAGGTAAGGCACCTGCCGGAAAAGGGGGAAAAAAATGGCGGACAAAAAAAATGGCGGACAGCCTTGCTTGGCAACCCCCATGAAATGGTCGATCGACCCCAAATGGGGTCCCGACCCACAGGTTGAGAACCACTGCTCTAGTCTTTTTCCATTTTATATATGTCCTCTTTTCTATTTTTGGATCTTCCTTATGGTTTTTTCTGCTGTCCATCATATTTTTCCCTCATTTGACCTACCTCCAATTGTACTTTCAAATTCTCCACTTTTAGGAGCTCCATTCCTTTGTCCCTCTTTTCACATGGCTTCTCATGCCATAGGATCCTACATAATACTTCTCTCATATTATTAAAAGCCTTTCTTTTGGAGTTTATTTATTTATTTATTTATTTATTAAATTTATATACCGCCCTATCTCCCTTACGGGACTCAGGGCGGTGAACAGGCGATACTAAAAACCACAATAATAAATAAATAGTTTCTGTGCTAAAATCAAATTAAATAACAGGCCTGTTCTAAAAACACCCCATACAAAACCCCCACTAAAACATAATCAAACTACGCCAG